>NW_010298928.1:0-32995 GCF_000700745.2 Antrostomus carolinensis | reverse complement strand
CCTCATCACCACCTCCTTGCCATAGGATCCATGGAGGTTACTATTCTTTCAGTCCTATCCCGACTGCTGGCTTGATTTCCATCTTTCATTCCTTTAACTATTCTCTTTATTACTTCTTTTTGTAATAAAAGTCTTCTGGGAGTACGGCATTTGACCTTGTTTGTGTCTTAATCTCGCTCTTGGGATTATATCGAAATCTTCCCTGACATTGGATAGGGACAATGTCAAGAGCAGGAGAAGAAAAAGATGAGGAAAACATAATCTATGTTTATAATGATGGAATGTTGCAGTAAATAAATAAAATTCCTCAAACGCTTGTGCACTTTACATTTTTCTTAGAAACACCTTACTCATTTAGAAAGAGTTACTGAGATTTATACATTTATAATACTTGTTTTTCCCTGTGATCAGCTAATTAGAAACAAGAGCATCTGAAAATAGAGTTCCTTGGCTTTCAAATGTCTCATTTAAAGTAGTGACAGAGTAAGTTCCCACTTTCTTTGTCCACTTAGTAAGCTCCCATTCTTTCTATTTTTCTTTCCCAGATTGATTAAAATTAATATTTATAGTTATTAGCTTTGCAGTCCTAACTATGACTATGAATCAATAAGAGTGAATAATTGTTTTCACAGGCCAGACTCAGTTTCATCTAAGGTTTATTGTTTACAAAGCATTGCATTCAAAATTGTGTACTTTATTGTACATATTGGACGTGATTTACACTTCCCTCTGCCATACTGAAGTGTTCTTTTTATTCATTTAACCTGCCTGTTTTATAGTGCACTTGAACAAGCAGACAAAGAGTTGCAAAACCATGTATTGGATCAAGAACAAGCTGGAAGGTTGAAACTGACTCATCACTGAGTTCAATATGTCATGGAATTATGCTCAAATACCTATTTATATCTGGGAGGTACAGTAGAGATTCCCAGTTCCCTTTACATGATACAGAGTGAGCATTGACAATGAAATTATTTAGGACACAGGACCTTTTGGCATCTAAAGCCTTACAAAGTGTATCCTAACTATTGTTTGACCTGGCTCCAGGCACAAGGTCAAACAGCAGTATTTAAAGAACAAGTCTAAGAGACAGGTGGCAGACATCATATCTGTGTTAAGTAAATTGCTCAGCTATGCCACCACCTCTAAAAGGACATCAAATTCCATCAATACTCCTCAAAAGTATCTTTAACTTTAAGTAGGTGACTGGGTCTTGTTAATGTCAATTCTTTGCAAGTGTCATGTTCTCTACTGAATCAGAATTTTGTGTATTGTAGAAGTTTTAGATTAAGTAAAATTTAAATGATAAAATATTTAAGTGATGTCATTATAACAATTTAATGAAAAAAAAAATCAGATAAGATTAAGATACCAGCAGCAGTAACTCACTTCATATTTTGGTAAACAGAAAAGTCAATTGAAAGTCATTTCAAAAGTTAGATTGTCGTTCCCATATGATGACTCAAAGATTTTGGGCAGTTCTTTTAATTTACACGGAGAATCTGATGATAATACTGCTTATTACACTACTAAAAAAAAAAAAAAATCATATATAAAAGCACTAAAAAAAAAAATTAAATCAGCAAATAATGTGATCACAGCATTCAACAGAGACTGGTAATATATTCTCCTGACTGCCAGGGGGACAATTTGTGCAATGTTGAGTAAGAATATAGGTGAAGCCAATCTCACATGTAACGCAAGAGATTGTACTCTCCTCATTTAGCTGCTGTCCTATGCAGGGTCTTCCTAGAACTAACTCTGAACAGCCTAAAGGCTTTTAACATGTGCTAAATTGTTGTTGAAAAAGTCCTAAAAGCAGAGCCAAGAAGAGATGCAGAACACTGATACTCAGCTTTTCTCCTATTTTGCTAAGGGATTGTTATGTTGATAGATACTGATTTGGGCAATTCACTTTAAGCTATTTAAAATTGTGTTTCCAGTCTGAAACACTTGCCTAGACAGTTTCTGAAGCAGAGATTCAGAACATCCTCTACAAGTTAATATCTTCCCTTGATCTCATGGTACATTAATAATGAGTATCAATGTGCTAGACTGAGATGCTGTCTGCTATACTGCCTCCAGTCTAAATATTTAAATATTATCCTGAGCTAAAGCGATGCTAGCTTAGAACAAAATCTGCTGAACTCTCATACCTCTCATAGGTGAGCCAGCAATCAGGTCTACATACATTAATGATAGCAGAGAAAATTTAGTGCCAGCAAATTAGTCATACTGCCAATATCTACTGGACACTACTTTTCTGTCAAGTGTGCAAAGCTAGTGTTCCTGGCACCAGCTGATTGGCGAAGCAGCCAGCAACAGTTTGACCAGTCCATTAACAGGCTTTTCAGGGAAAAGAATTGAGTCAGACCTAGGTCTTGTCCAGTAAACTTTGACCACCATGTTCCTGTGGGGCAACAACACTTGCCTGAAAACACCACTGGACTAAAGTCCCAGCTTGGTTTTTAATGCAGACTTAAGTTAGGATGGGATTCTGCTTCTTGACATAAAAATGATTCTTGGTTTTCCTCACCTCTAGGAACTGAAATGATTAGTCTAGTCTAGACTGAGGTTTTAGGCAACTATATTTTGGTGAAAAGAATCAGCCCTAAAAGCTGGTAAAGTGCTTATATATCGATTCTTTTAACCGAGGGTTTCATTTCTACAGTAGTCTGAAAAAAGTGGCTTTATGATCAGATTGTACTGGCAACCATTCTGTGACAGACCTGTTATATTCAATTCAAAATTCTTTTCCTTGCATAATGGAAAACATACACAAATATGTCTTTAGAATAAGCTTCAGAAAGTTATCTTACTAAACAGATCATTTTGTCCAGCCATCATAATGTTAACAAAGTGCTACCTTAAATCCAATAAGCAGGAGATTTATTGGAAGTGACTTGTGTAGTCAATACCTGGAATGAAACAGCTAGTTCCATCTTGTCCAATTTTCACATTACTCCGTATTTTCCCAGGGAACTGCAAA
Source organism: Antrostomus carolinensis (assembly GCF_000700745.2). Taxonomy (NCBI): domain Eukaryota; kingdom Metazoa; phylum Chordata; class Aves; order Caprimulgiformes; family Caprimulgidae; genus Antrostomus; species Antrostomus carolinensis. The sequence goes on along the minus strand of NW_010298928.1, from coordinate 30,006 downwards.
ACTGAAACACCTTCAGTAAAACACTTCGTTGTAAAATTATCTGGTTTATCTGTTACCAAGAAGGAATACATTTTCACTGCTTTAGCACCAGAATATACATCCTTCATTTTATTTTAATTCAGCCACCAGAATCCTAATGATCAAAGCCATTTCAGAAGGTACCATCAGTTATAACAGCCATCTCATTCACTAGTGAAGAATGAGTCTTTTGCTCTTCTACTTAGAGACCAGTAATAATTCCCAGACCTCTTGTCTATATACAAATAATGCTGTACCTTTCATGTGCCTCTTCCATTTTTATAACTGCTGCAGTTTTTTGACTTTATGCAGACTTTGGTTATAATTTCATATTTTTTTTATGCCAGCAGCCCCAGGACAGTCATAATCCAATCATTCTGCTTTCATCTGCTTTGATTAATTCAATAGTATACAATCCTGACTTCTAGAAGGAATTCTGCAGGATATAGATTGAATTTAAAATAGTTGATTTTCCTCTGTGAACAGAGTGCAGCACACTATAGGTAGCAGCAAACTATGCTGGAAACAATACTTATTTAGCATCTAATCAATTGTTCTGATACTGTTCATCTAAACACGTGAGCTGCCCTTAGATTTTCTTCCTACATTTATCTTCTGTGTATAACATTTAGCCATTTGTAGTTAATTTTTTTGTATTAAAGAGAAGCAAGTTATTATCAAATCTAGTTAAAGAAAATCGGTGTCCTGCATAAGGCAGGCATACCCATGACTAACTTCTGAAAGCTGGACATTCCTATTAAGTCTTGAGCTTCCTGATACTCAAATAAGGAAACCTCTTTGCCTCAAGATGGAAGCTGAAGCATAAAAGATGCTGAGCAAATGCTGTGTTGGACAGCAAAGACAAGAGAAAACACCGGAGATAGGATGCCTGAAATTCTGTTGTTGGTGTTGATAAAGGTGAATAGATAGCCATCTCCAACCTTTTGTGTTCTGCAACACCTTTTTTTTTCCCCATGAAAAAATTGTTATCCATCTTTTAAACCTTTTTCAAAAAAAAAAAAAAAAAAAAAAAAAAAATTCTGCCACAGAGGGAGGCTGTGCTATTATTCCCTGCTAATGATAATTTGAGTAATTCAATCCTTCCTTCTTGCCTTGCCAGGGGCATGGTAAAAGACATGTGGGCTTTACTCAGTAAGGTTATCTCCCGCTTTTCTTGAAATAGTTCTTCTCCATTGAAAATTTTTTAGATTCATAAGGCAGCTGGTTATATTCACTATAGAATGTCTTTCTCCTTTAATGTCAAGAGTCTCTAAGATCTTTGTGAATAAGTTTTCACAGGCTCCAGACAGCCAGGTAGGAGAGAACACAATCTAGTTTTCCTCACCAGAGGTCATGGCTACATAGTTTTGCAACCATTGTATTGCACCTCCCTTATTGTCTAAAGATGTGTTTTATATCTTAAATTCCTTTTTGCATCCTGTATTCTACAGCATCTCAAAAACTGTAAAGTGCAACCCTATAAAGTGCAAGAAATCAAAAGCTCTAAAATTATTAAGAAGCATGTGACTGTAATCTTTAAGGATGTGTAATGTTAGTATTACTTGATAGAATGTCATTAAGGAAACTAGTGTCACTAGAACTGTTTTGGTAAGAACTAGAACTGTTTTGGTTGTGCAAATTCATTGTCAGACAGACGCATCTGAAATTCTTTGAAAATAAAGACATTTCTTTTCTCACTGTCTAAAACTGCTTATTCAAAACACATACTAACCAGTTCAGATTGTTTACTAGGTACCTGGACAGCCTGTTTCCTTCTCCTCTCCTATAGTGAATTTACCTTACTACAGAGTCAAAAGCTGCTTGTGGCACAACTGCAATAAGGCAATTCAGAAATTAAATGTATTATTGCTCTTTACGTATGTATTTAGATTATTCTTATGAAAATCACCAAGATTTCCCCTCTTTTCATCATGTTTTCTCATCAGTATGTGTGCCCAAACAGCAGGGAAGCATTGTAAGATTAAGAATGCTTGAGTGAGCACTCTTCTAACACTAATTTTGAATCCACCTATTTCCAGTATTTCTTTATCCACTGTGCCATTTTGCAAAGGACTCTGCCACACAGAATTTTATGGGGGAATAAACAGTAAAACAGTAAAATTACCTCTACTTACTCATTTAAGTTTTGTTAGAAACTTTTTTTTACTCCTTGCCAATTTTAATGATACTCTCAGAACACATGATACTGGAACTGCTGCGGCCTAAGCTACAGCTATGCTTTGCCTTCATTACCTTTAAAGTGTTTGGCTCCCAAGGATAATAACAAACCAGAATATTCATAAAACTAATATTTAGGAGCCAAGGATTTTTTTTTCTTTTTAAGATGAATTTCTAGTAGCACAGTTTGAAACATTTGTGGCATCTAAAAACCCATGTCCCGTATTTCATGTTTCTCCACGCTTTTTCCTAAGCAGATTACATGAAGGTGATTCAAGGACAGATTTTTCTACCTTTGACTTAGTAACAATGTTACAGAAAAAAATATTTTCTTAATTCTGTTGCCATAATTTATTAGGTAGTTATTACAAACAAAAACATCAGTCCTTTGGCTAGTTCAGGTGTAGTCTGTGTGCAGTGTATTAAAATGTAATGACATGATCTGTTTTGTTACTGTTTTTCAACTAAGACACTGTTGGATGAATTTTTTTTATTTTTTTTAATTCAAGATGAGAGTCCACCACTTTATATTCTTGGTAGAGTGGTATTTTGTCCTTCAAGTAGCAATTGTTATACTATAAACTGCCTAAAATGACTGTTGTCAAAAAGTTGTTCAAAGAGTATATCCATGAATATTGTTAAATAGCTACTGAAAACAAATATTATGCAGTCTACAAATTTTCTCCTAGGTTTACATGAACTGAATTTAAATGTACATCACAGATGACAGATAATCTTTATTTTTAATTGATATGTACCCTTCCAATTAAAGTCAGGAAGGAAATATAGCTAATGCAAATTATCACATGTAAAAAATAAGTTATTAGTAACTGAAGGTTTTCCATATCCTAGAAACAGTGTCTAAAAATTTATCTAAGGTACAAATGCATTATCATAGGTATATAAGCTATATATCTTTCAAATGCATACAAATAAGTTATATCTATATAACACACATAGAAAGTCTCATATATAAATATCTAAATACACCAGAACACCTCCAAATCTACCCTTCTCTGTTTTTATTGTTCAGGGAACAAACTGAGTTCTCTTCTAGAACATTAGTGGCTATGCTCTCTTTACCTGGAGTTACAATCACTGCAGTTGTCTAGCTTTGTTGGCTGGCAAGTGAGGAGGACAACACAGAGCCCCCAAGTCTCAAAAATTAAAACTTTCTAGCTCTAAACTAATTTTACTAGTTCATCATGCCCCAACCACAGGTCACATCTCAGTCGCCTCCTCTTCAAGCTAAAGAGACCCAGCTCCCTCAGCCTTTCATCTGCAGGGGGGTGCTCCACTCCCTTAATCATCTTTGTGGCTCTGCGCTGGACTCTCTCAAGCAGTTCACTGTCCCTCCTGAACTGTGGGGCCCAGAACTGGACACAATACTCCAGATGCGGCCTCACCAGGGCAGAGTAGAGGGGGAGGCGAACCTCTCTCGACCTACTAACCACACCCTTTCTAATACACCCCAGGATGCCATTGGCCTTCCTGGCCACAAGTGCACAGTGCTGGTTCATGGTGGTTGCATCTCCACCACCCATTCTGTTTGCTCCAAATTTCCTACTGTATACTTGTGCCCTAGCTCTCCCGTATAAGAAACAAAGGGGGACTGTCTCATCCCACGTGGTGGGTTGTGAGATGGGTGAATCTTTTTAATTCCCCAACAGCTGACTGATGTCTTAGTAGAGTTGCAGAGGAAAATGAACCAGTCTCTGCTTGATAGAGGTGCGGGGTGGATTGAGTCACAACAATGACTCAGAGGGATAATTTCACATATAGCTTTATTAGCTGACAAACCTTGGTAAATAAGGAGATAATCTGGCAACAATTAACTAATAACTTTCAGTGGGCAAATAAAGGCACTTTAGTGATGAAACTATTTTCCTAACAACCCATAATATGTGTGAGAAGAAGAGAATAGGAAAAGGAAAAGAAAGATAAGAGAAAGGGATAGAGAAAGTATCACCATCCATGGATCCCACATTGTCATTGAGTAGCAAGCTTGGTCTACATGTGATGGGTTGACACCAACACAAGTGGAGTGTTGTCTTTTTATAGTCTTTATTAAACCTGCGTCATTGGTTGTTCCAGAAGGTTCTGATTTTCTCTCGCTTGCACCTGTGGAGTTAGGCAGGATTTTCCTCTAGGCAACAACAGGAGAAAGTAAGAGTGAAGAGACCCACCAGCCCACCTCCTCAGAGCTCCCCCTGTCTCTCTCCCAGCTCCTCCACCACAAAACATTTCACTTGAGTCCTTTGAGGAATCTTCCTTACAGTTTTTGATAGCTACCAACACACTTCTTGTGTGTTTCACTTACTAAGTGTTTCAACCACAATACTCTCTTGCTATGGTTTTGGTTCATCCCAGGCAATGCTGTGAACTGCTTTCGAGAACAGTATGGGTCAGATACCATTCCCAGTACACAGTGTAGATGACAGCACACTGATTTTGATGGAGAAAGGAGTTTCATGACCCTGTGACTGTAATACATAGTGATATTAATACATATAGGGGGAAGATCAAACTATCCTGATAACCCTTTTTCAGCTTAATCTCAGAGTTAATTACTTAGTTTTATCCAGATACATCCTTGGGCAAACCAACATACAAATCATATGAATAAACAGGAGACCCGAAAACAAAATGGGGACCTACTGGGCAGTGTAGATACACACCAGAAGAATTTCTGTGGTTAGAACAGTGTTCACTGCCCTCACTGGGCGCACTGAGGCATATACTAGATGGTGACTGGAGTGCTATAAGATTGATCAAGTGAATGTATGGAAGACCAGAAGGTAATAGGGGATTTTTTAGGGATCTTAGCTCCAAAATTTATGTCAGATGCACATATAGCTCTCTACAACCATTAGGAAATCTGAGAGTTAGGCAAAGAATTCTAACTGGGATTCAGGCAGTAGCCTCTTTCCACAGTAAAGAACACTGAGCACTTATAAATATAGCCCTATAGATTATTTCCCTCAAGAAATTGAGTTTTCGGTTGTTTCTTTTAAGTTATGATTGCTAAATAAGAAGCTATTTCCTAACACACCTCTTTGTCTTTTTAAGTCTAATTACCTGAGAACCCCCTGTAATAAAAGAAAAATATCTACAATTTTCTCCATTATTGAAGTCCAAACCCTCCTTTAAAATAAAACTCCCTCGCTACACTGCTATAGGCTATAAATAGGGTCTTTTCTCTGTCCTTTTCTGTTGAATGCATGCCCCTGTGAAGAAAATCCACATTTATCAGGACAAGCTAAAGTCTCCCTCTGGTCTAGTGAAAAAAGAATACTAACTTGCAAAAGAATATTAAATTGTAAACAAATATTATTGACTCTTCTCTGTATTTTTAATTTTTTTCTGCATTTTGATTAATGACCATTTAACTTAAAATACGTTATACTGGAAAAAAAACCCACTGTATTGGATCTGCATGAAGGCTGTTTAGAGAATTCTGACACAGGATGATCTCATTTCTAGATTGTGACTCATTTTATGTATGAGTGAAATACTGATGTTTACTCTAACCAGAACAGTAGCAGATCTACAGATGAATGAAAAAGCAGCTCTAGGCACCTGATGAACCACACCATGCCCAAAATACAGCACCTGTGGAGTTAAGGCAATTTCAAGCTTAGAACCATGCATCACTTGACGACTTGCAGTTTCTTTATGGCTGAATTCCTATTCATCAGATAATCTGATAATTTATAGCAGTCAGGTTAGTGTGATATAAGAAATCATCCTGCATGAGAAAGTCCTAACTTTGTATTTACCTTTTCTTACAGATGTTTCTATGCTGTATATAATTTATTATCTGTATTGTCACATCACTGAATAGTAGTAATCTATTGTAGATAAGTTGTTCCTCACAGCTGGAAAAGTTCTAATTAAGAATACCACTAAATTTTGGAGAAAAAAAAATAAATTGTGCAATATACAGATATTTAAATTCTCTAATGAAATTTCTCAGTTAATAGACTATATCATCACATATGGAAAAACAGTGTAAGAAGATGAAAAAATGAAATTAATTCTCTGGACAAGAGAAATCTTACTTAGACAGAAAATTGAAAGTCAAACCATGCTTTTCTCCAAGTCCATGAGAAATAGTTAAGGACAGCATTTTTTTTTTTTTTTCCTTTTCAGAACGATGATATACCTATAAATACTACTAAAATCAGAAAAAAAAAAGAATATTTTCTGATGCCTCTGTTAAGCTGACAGAACAACACCTACTGTATATTTCATTAATAAAAGTGTCTGTGTTGCAAGTAGGTGTTGCACACACATTATTTCAATACAAAATTTTATAAAGCACAACTATGATTTATTATCAAAAAATAGCTAAGTAAAGATTAACACACAAAATTTTGGAATATAATGGAAAGTTCAATAAGCATATAACAAAAATCATGTTTTGGAACCAGAAACTGATTGACTGATAATGGCATAATAATTAGTTTAAAAGTTTGTCAAGAGAAATAATAAACATGTTTATGTTAGCCCTTTTTTAATTACATTGTTAGCACAAGGGTTTTCATTTTATAGCAGCCAACTAAAGTCTATTGGATAAAGTATTGGAAGATTTCATAATACAGATTTTCAGCTGAATGATCTGTTGATAATTAACTGTTTCTGCTCAGAAGACCATATTTAAATTCTATGTTTTCAATTACTTCCTTTTTAGATACTTTCCAGAGACTTTTCATATGTTTATATTCTTTTTTCTTTTAACTTTTTTCTTTTTTATGTTCTTTTTAAATTATTTTTCTTCAAGCATACATGTGTTATGTATTAGCTAGACATGTCAGTAAAATTTGAGGACTATCCTCCAATTTTGTGGGTTTCTGCTGTCATAGAATGATCAATTTTCCATTAAAAAGGTGATGGCAAGTAGTGTTTCAATTTAAGTATTATGCCAGCAATAAATGCACAGATTATTTTCCTGTTTTTACATTTATGCTCACAGTATGTGGATAAAATGAAATCCACATCTGTCAAAGTCTGGTTTTCTAACTATGCATGACTGCTTTATACAATGAAACAGCTAAGATCAGCCTGGAAAAGAGAAGGCTTAGGGAAGATCATATAATGGTCTTCCAGTACCTGAAGGGGCCTACAAGAAAGTTGGGGAGGGACTTTTTATAAGGGCACATAGTGACAGAACAAGGGGAAATGGCTTTAAACTAAAAAAGGGTAGGTTTAGATTCCATATTAGAAAGAAATTCTTCACTGTGAAGGGTAGTCAGATACTGGAACAGGTTGCCCAGAGAAGTTGTGGGTGCCTCCTACCTTGGAAGTGTTCAAGGCCAGGTTGGATGACACTTTGAGCAACCTGGTCTAGTGGAAGGTGTCCCTGCCATGGCAGGGGGATTTGAACTAGATGATCCTTAAGGTCCCTTCCAACCCTAACCATTCTATAATTCTATGATTCTATGAAAACTGCAATGATGTCAAACTTTTAGAGCTCTCATATATACCCCAAATCACAGCTGAGAGGGTTCAGCCCCTGAAGATTGGGCTGTAAATGAAGTAATTGTTTTTATTCTCAGTACCAGAAATATATAGGACTTGAGGGGATATTTTAGCACAGATGACAAAAATGTTACTCGTTCATTTCCAGAATAGCTAAGCTACCATATAATTCAGCAATAAAAACAAGAAACATTCAACACAGACATAAGGACATGAAAAGTTAAAGGATGAAAGAACATTTTTTGTTTATTTTTATAAGAGCCTTATATCTACTATAGAGAATAAAGCACATACTGTTCTTCACTAGTTGTTCTTTTGGTTGGTTTCTTTAGTAAAGCTCCTATGTATTGGTGATGAACAGCTTCATTAGTAACCCCCACTCTGGTCTTTCAGGCAAAAGGTTTTTAATTCACCTATCTTCAAGTTAAGTCATTTGAACTTTACATAAATTGTAGAAAATTACTCAGAGGTGTCCTTGCCCATCATATCAATGCTATAGAAAGTGTTTAAGGCAAGTCAATGAGACAGAAAACAGTAGACATTTTCTTTGAATAACTCTGTCCTTCACAATACTGATTACTCACGCGCTTCTTTTGCTTTGTTTAGTGTCCTTCTTTAGCAGCTGCACTTTTCTCCTCTGTACTAGGTTCATTTTGAGCAACTCCTACATTATTTTTTGTGCACCAAAAGTGTGTTGTATAACTACTCTCAGGTATGCAAAAATATTTGCAGAAAATATGCAAAAGATATAAGGGAAAATGTTACACAATAATGTTATTTTATTTCACTCTTAATTTTTATAAATGCAAGTTTTATAGGTATGTCAAAGACTTGCTGCTGTCAAATCTGTACAGTGGGATTTGCTTAGCAACACTGAAAAACAATTTACTAATGTATATATAAAAATGGGACTCTAGATGTCAAATTTAAATCTGATGGAACTGTGAATAGATTTTTGCCTGTATTTGTATAGGAATCCAGGCTAGCCTTCAACCATACCAAAAGCAAATAAATCTCTTACTTGTGTTTTCATTATACTAACCAAATCACCTGTTTTTAGGTGATTATACTAACCAAAACACCTGTGATTTAGTTGTGCATCAAAGAAAAGGGTTTTGTTCGTTTGCAACATTGTGTAAAATGTGAGGCTTTTCCTTCCAGGAATCCAATATAAGACTGAGAAATGTTAGCAAGTGACAGTCAGTTTGATAGTTTTTCCCTTAGTAGTGGCTTTATGGGATTCAGATTAAATTACACCAATTTTAGACACCTTGGAAGAGCTTCATTTACAGAAATTGAATACTAGGCAGAGTTAGAAAATGAAACTTTTTTTGTTTAGTGAAGTCATCCAAAACTCAATTATTTTAGAAAATGCAAGCATGAGGTTTTTTTTCCATCAGCCTTTCCACAGAGTTTCTCTTCTATCTGTGTTATTGTTACCATAGAGACTGAAGGACATAGGCTTTTAATATACAGGAATCACTGCTTTCTTGATGAATAAACTTCTGTAATTGCTTATCCTTTCTTTACTCCTAGAGTCGCAGACCTCCAAGCTCGTGCTTCATTCTTCCATTTGCTTTACCCATATGTTTTCAATAGAAGTAACACAAACATTCTCATAGCAGTTTATCTTCCTCTTTGTGCTGCATTCTCTCTCAGCTCTTTCAGCCCCAGTCATCATTTTCAGTGGGAACATCCTGAGACACATAGCTAAGTAATGACAATAATGAAAGACAAAAGTTAAAGGAAAGAAGAAGAATAAGGAAGGAAAAGAAAGAGATAAGAAAGAGAGGCTGAAAGAAAGAAAGAGAAATGTCTGGTAATTATAAAGACATTTTCACAGCATGAAAATCTCCAGTTCAAACAAAAAAATATAATCTTCTCACATACTAATTAAATTGATGTACTTAGGGAAAAGTTTCACTTTTTCACTGAGTTTGGTGTAGATTTTAGTAGCAATTCAGTTACTCAAATTCAGAAGTTTGGTTTGGCTTCCAAGACCAATGTTTGCTAACTATAATGACTATCCCTTTTCAAGTAGAGAAGATGGCTTTCTCCCACTAATTGTTCCTGCAGTAAAAATAACCCCCAAAAACCCCCAAAAACCCAAACAACCATAATTTTTTTTTAAAAAAAGTGTTTCTCTTGGTAAGAATATATGCCATAAATTCAAAAATACAGGAACATGACTGTGCAGAAGAGAAGCTCTTTTGTGAAATAACTGCTTGCAAAAAAAATCAAAAACCCAAAAAACCAACAGATATGTAGCTTTAATAGCAAAATAAATGCACAAAACTACTGAAAGAGTGGGTTTGTAATTATATCACAGAATCACAGAATCATAGGAGTTGGAAGGGACCTCTGGAGATTATATAGTCCAACCCTCCTGCTAAAGCAGGTTCCCTACAGGTTGCACAAGGACTGCATCCAGGCAGGTTTTGAACATCTCCAGAGATGGAGAATCCACAACCTCTCTGAGCAGCCTATTCCAGTGCTCCATCACCCTCACAGTAAATAAATTTTTCCTTAAGTTTGTGTGGAACTTCCAGTGTTCCAGTTTTTGCCCATTGCCCCTTGTCCTGTCACTGGGCACCATCAAAAACAGCCCGGCACCATCCGTTTGGCCCCCACACTTCAGGTATTTATAGACATGGATAAGATCCCCTCTCAGTCTTCTCTTCTCCAGGCTGAAGAGTCCCAGCTCTCTCAGCCTTTCCTTGTACCAGAGATGCTCCAGGCCCTTAACCATCTTTGTGGTCCTCTGCTGGACTCTCTGTAGAAGATCCCTGTCTTTCTTGAACTGAGGAGCCCAAAACTGGACACAATATTCCAGATGTGGCCTCACCAGGGCAGAGTAGAGGGGGAGGAGAATCTCCCTCGACCTGCTGGCAATGCTCTTTTAATGCATATTCCTCTTTCAAATCACCTGTAAATAGAAATATTTTTCTTTCTCAATGTCTTTCTCACAATGTGACTCAGATTTAAAGAAAAAACTATGCAATGCTTCCATTGCTTGCCTGACTCTAAAATAACAACAAAACAGAATAGTTATTATCCTTCAATCTTTTGACTCTGAAAAATTTTTCTCATCACATTTTTGTGCAGGCCAATGGTGACAGCGTGTTCTCACCTAGCCTCTTCCACTGAAGACTGACACAACTGAGTGTTCCACCTTCCACATCCTTGTTGTGTTAGAAGATTGCAATAACTGTCAGGTCTAACATCTTTCTCTTATTCCATTCTGAAGATAAATTCTTATCTATGATTCTGCTCTTTGATCCTATGAATATGCTGATATCAATACTTATAGAGATGTTGTTTTAGCTGTTCACATCAAAGATTAACACCAATAACCAACCACCTTGCCACTAGTGAAGGTACACCAGGTACTCTATTAAGGCCCTATGTCCTGTGTCAGAACACAGTTGTGCAACCTGTTTTGGATGATCAAGTGAATATGATAAATTCCTAATGTCAATACAGGATGTGCCTTCCACAATACCTCCATATGGGCCCATGTGAACTTCAGTATGTACTTTTTCAGCATATAGCTCACATAATGTTTTATTCATGATAGTGATTTTCATATGAAAAATTAGTCTGTGCAAAGTGCATAGGCTTCAACCACACCCATGATAACAATCAATATATCTTCTATTCACAAAACTCATCATATCGACAGCTGCATGGGATTCTTCAGATTGCTGTTTCACTTGAGCCTCTGTTCTCCTCACACACCACTAAAATGGAAACAATTTATTGCCCACTATTACTCCCTAAATTTCTCTTCTGTCCTGCCTCCCTCCTCTCACCCAATCAATCCTGCTCATATCCCAGAGTGTATATACAGTTTCCACATCCTAATGATTCTTCCCATTTTCTCAAGTTGCTGCTGTATCACCCTATCTCATGTCTGATCCATTCAGCTCCCCCCCTTTGTCAACAAATTTCTTTATTCTTTTTGCCACGACCATCTTGGTCAATTGATTGAGGTCTGACAGAACTAAAAAAGGGACAGATAGAACTAAAATCACAGTAATGACAAAACTGTTTTTTTCTGTCATTTTTTAGTTTTATTGAGTGTAAAAAATAATGTATGGTTCTAGCTTCCAGCTGTGGTTTAAAACCAATAAACTAGTGAAGTAACTCCCTTGTTAATGCATTCACATTCTGGATCAAATATCTAAATAGTCTCTACATAGCTGAAATATTAGTTCAATCCCTTCCACTAAGACAAAAACATACAATGAAAGAAAAAGTGATTTACATGAGTCATCTGATTTACATTGTATGGTCTAATCTTCCTGATCTTTGTTGAACACTTTGGTTTACAGAGTAAATAGATAAACCAAAAAAGCCCTTCTGGGCAGAATGGGATCCTTAGTCCCAAAGGAAAAAGTATCATATTTTTTATCATTCCCCTATGTATTCGACCATGCTCGTCAAATTAGCACGAAGCCTTATTCACTAGGCTTCTCTGCAATAACAATGGATAGACTTATATAGCATACGTCTTGAGAATAAAGTACTTTAATTATTTTATTCTGAGGAACAATAGGAATCACACTGCTGATGCTCATTCAATAAGAACAACAGTGTTATTTTACTCTTTAGATAATATCACCAGAAGCCTTTATTCATGTATAGTTTGCCTGCTCCAGGGACTGAATTTCTGCTCTTACACCAGATTACACAACAAATTCTTAATTATATTTCTTATTTAATTAAGAAATAATACCTTCTTAATTAAATACATAGCCTTAAAAACTTAAATGCACAACCCATCTAAATAGATATCTGCATGTATAAGCACTTTTTGTCAATGCCAGCTTAAGGAAGGCCAGTGAAGATATATTACACTAGGTGTTTATTCCTCATCAAGTGAAATATCAGAATCAAAGTTTTCAATTTATGTATATGTAAAGACAAAGCTTGTAAACAAAATACTCATAAAACACAAGAAAAGTATCTGATAGATTTTACACAGACACACAAAAAAAATAAGTATGAGCATTGAAACAAAGTGTTCCTAACAGTATTCTGGGAACTTCTAAGAACCTATGAATATCACAGTGGCATAATGAAAGGAAGCCTACCCATCTAACAAGGGGAATACATTCCTACTAGTGAAATATGTATTCAGAGGCATAAGAAGGCTCTTAGGTAATCTCTACTCCCCCAACAGAGAGAAGGGACTTGATGGAATCCCATCTTGGAAAATCTTCTCCTTCTGTGGTTGGAGAGCACCAAAACTTGTTACTATCACAAGTTGGAACATAAATTGGAGTTACAATAGTTCATGTGTGTACAGTTGTACCGTGACCAGAGCCTTAGGTTACCTTCATCTGGTCTAAACTTGAGGTTTAACTTTGTTATGGTTCAAGATCAAGAGATCTGGATTCTTCAGAATGATATGTATTGATATATTACAAAATCACAGGATGGTAGGGGTTGGAAGGGACCTCTGGAGACCATCTAGGCCAACGCCCCTGCTAAAGCAGGTTCACCTAGAGCATTTTTCACAGAATCACATCCAGGCAGGTTTTGAATATCTCCACATCCTCTCTGGGAAGCCTGTTCCAGTGTTCTGTCACCTTCAAAGTAAAGAATTTTTTCCTCATCTTCAGATGGAACTTCCTGTGCTTCAATTTGAACCTGTTGCCCCTTGTCCTATTGCTGGGCACTACTGAAAAGAGTCTGTCTCCATCCTCTTGGTGTCCGCCTTTTAGGTATTTATAAGCATAGATAAGATCCCCTCTGTCTTCTGCAGGCTAAATAGACCCAGGTCTTAGCCTTTCCTCATAAGAGAAATGCTCCAGTCTCCTAATCATCTTTGCAGTCCTCTGTTGGACTCCCCCCAGTAGTTCCTTCTCTTTCTTATTCTATGGAACCCAGAATTGAACACAGTACTCCAGATGTGGCCTCACTAGAACACAGTAAATAGGGAAGATAACCTCCTTCAGCCTGCTGGTCTCACTCTTAGTGCACCTCAGGATACCCTCGGCCTTCTTGGCCATGAGGGCACATTGCTGGTTCACGGTTAACTTGCTGTCCACTGGGACTCCCAGGTCCTTCTCTGCAGAGCTGATTTCCAGTAGGACAACACCCAACCTGTACTGGTACCCGGGGTTATTCCTGCCTAGATGCAAGACTCTACACTTTGTTGAACTTCATCAGGTTTCTCTCTACCCACTTCTCTAGCCTGTTCAGGTCTCACTGAAAGGCAGCACAGCCTTCTGGTGTATCAGCCATTCCTCCCAGTTTTGCACTATCAGCAAACTTGCTGAGGGTACACTCCGTCCCTTCATCCAGGATGTTGACGAATATGTTGGACAAGACACAACACTGACGTCTGGGGAACACTGGTAGTTACAGGCTTCCAAATGGACTCTGCGCCACTGATAACAACCCTCTGAGCTCTGCCATTCAGTCAGTTCTCAATCTGCCTCACTGTTCACTCATCTAACGCACAGTTCCTAAGCTTGGCTATAAGGATACTATGGGAGACAGTGTCAAAAACCTTGCCAAAGGCAAGGTGGGCAACATCCACTGCTCTCCCTTCATCTACCCAGTCAGTCATGCCATGATAGAAGGCTATCAGATTGATTAAGTGTGATTTCCCCTTGGTGAAACCATGCTGACTGCTCCTGATAACGTTCTTTTTCTCCAGATGCTTAAAGATTACATCCAGAATGAGCTGTTTCTTCACCTTCCCAGGGATGGAGGTGAGGCTGACTGGCCTGTAGTTTCCTGGGTCTTCCTTCTTGCCCTTTTTGAAGACTGGAGTGACATTGTCTTTTCTCCAAACCTCAGGCACCTCTCCTGCTCTCCAACATCTTTCAAAGACAATAGAGAATGGCTTAGCTATAACATCCACCAGCTCTCTCAGCACTCAAGAATGCATCCCATCAGGGCCCATGGTTTTCTGGGTATCAAGTTTGGCTAAATGATCTGTAGTCTGATCCTCATCGACCAAGGGCAAGTCTATTTCTCCAGACTTTCTCTCTTATCTCCAGGGTATGGAATTCCTGAGGCCTGGCTTTAGCTGACTGAAACAAAGACTAGAGTGTTTAGTATCTCTGCCTTCTCTGTTTCTTCCATTACCAAGGCACTCACCTCATTCAGCAGTGGACCCACATTTTCGCTAGTCTTCTTTTTGCTACTGTTGTACTTGAAGAAGTCCTTCTTATTTGCCTTGACATCTCTTGCCATATTTAATTCTAAGCAGGCCTTATCCTTCCTTGTTGCATCCCTGCATACTCTGACAAAGTTCCTATATTCCTCCCAAGTGGTCAGTCCCTTTTTCCACATTCTGTAAATTTCGTTCTTCCTTTCGAGTTTTTCCAGAAGCTCCTTGCTTACCCATGCAGGTCTCCTGATTCCTTTGCTTGATTCCTTACTCACACGGATGCACAGATCTTGAGCCTGGATGAAGTGGTGCTTGAATTTTAACCAGCTCTCTCGGTCTCCCCTACCTTCTAGAGCCCTAACCCATGAGATTCCTCAAAGCAGATCTTTAAAGAGACAAAAGTCAACTCTCCTGAAGTCAAGGTTGTAATCCTACTTATTGCCCTGCTTCTTCCAGGCAGGATTCTGAACTCCACCATCTCATGGTCAATGCAGCCAAGGCTGCCCCTAGCTTTCACATCCCCAGCAAGTCCTTCATTGTTTGTTTGTTTGTATAAGTTCCAGCAGCATGCACCTTCTCATTGGCTCCTCCACCACCTGTGTCAAAAAGTTATCACAAATGTCCTACAAGAATCTCTAGGTGTGTGCCTAGCTGTGTTGTCTTTCCAGTAAATATTGGGGTAGTCAAAGTCCCCCATAAGAACCAGGACCTGTGATTGTGAGGCTACTTCCAGCTGTCTGTAGAGGGCCTCATCAACTTGCTTTTCCTTATCAGGTGGCCTGTAGTAAGCAACTACAACAGTGTCACTCATATTCCTGCCCCTTAATTCTTACCCATAAGCTCTTAACTCATTCTTCAACCACTCCTTGGCAGAGCTTGCTACATTTCAGTTGCTGTCTCATACAAAGAACAACTCCACCACTTCTCCTTGCTGGCCTGTCTTTTCTAGAAGTGTATAGTCATCCATGACAGAATTCCAGTAATGCCAGACATCTCACCATGTCTCTGTAATTGCAATGAGATCATGGCCCTGCAACTACACAGAGATGTCTAGTTCTTTCCATTTATTTCCCATGCTGCATGTGTTGTTGTACAGGCATTTCAGAGAGGTATTCGAGCATGCAGGTTTCCCTGAAGGGGTGCAAGAGGGACCACCATAGCCATACACACCCTTGAGATGGTTTACCTTCTGGTCCTTGTCATGGCAGGCACCTTAGGAACACTTATCACTGCTCTGGTTAGCCTGGCATATCCTCCAGTTGGATGCAATGGCATGTGTATTACCATTTTGGGCACTGTTCCCCCATGTCCTTCAGTTTAAAGCCCAACTCACCAAGCTGGTGACCCTGTTGTCAAAGATTCACTTGCCTCTTCTAGACACATGGATTCCATCCCTCCTTAACAGGTTGTATTAAAAGCCCAAGTCAATAGAAGCAGTGGGGACCAGTAAATAAATCTGAATCTTTTAAATGTATATCAAAGGTAAAAAAAAATAAAAATAAAAATATATATATATATATTGCTAAGAAAATAAAGTGTGAGTCTAGCTTGGTACAAGATCTGGCACAGATGTTGATCACTGTCATGAAAAAGACTCAGAAAGCAATATTAATTATTTGACAGCAATAATGCTGGTTATTTTGCTTACATATTGCTTTCTCACTTATCATTAAAGGCTGTTCTACTTCTGAAGTTCCTAGAGCAAAGACCTACTTCATTATCAATATGTTAGGTTAGCTACAAAAGATATATGGAAACAATAGCTTAAGATGTTTCAGGAAGAGACGTGACCTCAAGACATAAAAAGATTTGGTGGCTGTAATGTCTCTCTGTGATGGACTGGCAAAAAAAAATCATTCATGGCTTCTTTTATCTAATGTGTGCTGTTATAGAGGCAACAAAGGACAAAGTGAGCATATTATTAGTCTGAAAAACAGAGGAAAATATAATAAAAAAGTTAAGAGAGAACAGAGAAGTAATGAATACAAGAAAGAATGAAATATACTTTGAAAGGTTGAATCTACTTTTGTTGCCCAAAGGGCTCAGATGAAGAAGATGAGGCTGAGAAGACTTATGTCTATGTGTCTGCTCCTTTGGAAGAGTCCAGCAGTGCAGGACTTTGGCTTTATTTCTGCAATGTTGGCCAGTGGAAGCCCTTGTGATTAAATACCTTTAACCTGACACTGGTATTAAAAAAAAGTGAAAAAATAGTCTGCCTTTTATCTGTTTTGGCTGCTTGCTCTGCAGTTAGGCAGGAGTAAGATATAACAGCCAGAGACAAATAAATTCATTTATGCTATTTTTTTCTCTGCTAGTCCTAGCAGAGAAAGATGCATTTTGTCCTCTTGAGGTGGCTTCTTTGAAAAGATTAATTTGTTTTGGAAGAATGATATTCAGGTTCAAATGTTCAGTGTTTTCCAGGTTGAGAAAGATTGGGATTTTTTTCTCCTACTTATTAGACTAATAAAAAAGACTTGCTGCTTTGCTACCTTAGAATTTAAGCAAACTTATGAAATGTCTTACAACCATGAAAAGATGGTAATATAGTTGTAATGTAGATTATATATCTAGTAGAAAATGCAAGAGATATATACATCACAAAGTTAATTTTGCACCTGGAGAATCAGGAAACTGAAGGAGGTGCTTCTCAAGTTGCTGTATATCCAATGCTTTCTCTTTTACATGCCGTTTTGCAACTACACACATCCATATTCCATGCCAGTGGCCTTTTGTCCTGTGTAGGCATAGGCCACCTCACAGAGAAATATATAAGAAATAATTAGGAAGTGGATTGTCTAAACTATCAGAAATTTTAAGTAGGATTCATATGATTTCTAATTGATGGCTGACTGTAGTAAAATAAATATAAGAAAGTTTAAAGTATAAAAATACCCAAGACCTGAATGCTATTTATTTGGTGAAATATTTTTATACAACAAAAAAATCCCTTCTTCCTAATGTTGAACTTATATAAAACTTATGTTTAAGAAACAGGCAGAGTTTGATTTTGCATTTCAAACATGGAAACATAGTTCACTTCAGAAATTAGGACACATGAAGGACAAGGACAGACTGAACTCTTTTTTACTATTTTTTTTAACAATGTGCAGTACTGACAGTATTCAGGATGTATTGATTCATTCTTATGTGTCCAACAACCAGAAATGTAATCATTGTGTCTAATCACGTGATAGGTTATTTCACCCACATAAAGCAAATGGACCATATGTTTGACTTTAAGATTTAATCATTGTCATATGAATTAATGCTAGGTTTAGTTTTGGACATAATATTCAGCAAGATAGAAAAACATTGACATTGGGCAAATCAGTGGCCCGAATATGCTTTACTGAATTCAAGCAACTGTTCAACAAGGCATATCAGAATCAGACTCCACTGCCTTCAACCATACTGTTTATGCATAACTCAAAGCATGAACCCAGTGCTCTTAATGTAACTGTTAATATAATAAAATATTATTGAATCTGAATTAAGCAAAGAAATTATTTTCCTTAAGAGAGATATTTAAAGTGCAAATCAGTATCTAGTTTCCACTGTTTCTGAGGCAAAACCACTATGTTTCTTGCATACTTGCTATCATTCACATATGCTAGTAATTGGCATTACAACTAAAATTATCAAACTGTCATAAACTCTAAAATCTAGGCAACTGAAATTTACCGTTGGAATATTGTATTATATCCTGCAAGAATAAAGGTGTCTTAGACCAGCAAAGTTTTGAAATCTTCAATGAATAATACCATTATTTGAACTGTCTTTAGATCTGGACTCATGGTAGGGTTGCCTCAGACTTTAAGGACTGTATGAAGAGAGAACAGGATTTGCTCAAAGATGGATAAATAAAAGCTGAGGAAATAGCTGAGAAGCAATGAGTGTCTGGAGAAAGAATGTGATGGAAACAAGAAGCAATTATTGGAGTTTGAAGACAAGCATAATCCTGCTAAAATTTTAGTTTTGATTGGTACCCTCAAGCTTTCATGACACGTCTCTGTTAGCATAAGTCACCATTCAGTGAATTATTGTTTCAGAAACTACAAACCATTTGGAACAAATCATCAGGCATTGCTTCCCTCTGCTG
This sequence comes from Antrostomus carolinensis, assembly GCF_000700745.2. NCBI lineage: Eukaryota > Metazoa > Chordata > Aves > Caprimulgiformes > Caprimulgidae > Antrostomus > Antrostomus carolinensis. Next base: position 11,101 of record NW_010298928.1, on the reverse strand, counting down.
AATCTCTATGCCTGAATCAGTTCATAGCCTCAGATCATACTCAGCTGAACCAACTCAATGGAGTAGCTGCTGAAGAAACATGGAAGAGATGGTGAGATGCAAAGCTGACCAGGAAGTAGACACTATTGTTAATTTGTTTATTTATTATTAGGAAATAAGTAAGAAAATCCTCAGGAGAAATACTCAGTGTATTACTAGTGAATACGCCAAAATTCATCAACTGAGAATTCAGCTGACACAGAAGATGTTCATGTATTATTTGTGACTTTTTTAAGTATTAAAAAAAAAAAAAAAAAAAGACTGTAAATTTAACTTTCCCTGCAGATCTGTCTAACCTCATTTACATCCTTTTAGGAGATCACACAGACTACTTACATTCTTAGTGTTTTAAGAAATTATTGTCACTGAGCTGTGAGTTGATGCCCTCTCAGCAGAGATATTGTAGTCAACAGTGTGAGCCAGTTACAGTCAGACAAGCGGTGGTGATCATAGAATCATAGAATGGTTAGGGCTGGAAGGGACCTTAAGGATCATCTAGTTCCAACCCCCTGCCATCAGCAGGGACACCTTCCACTAGGCCAGGTTGCTCAAAGCCTTATCCATCCTGGCCTTAAACACTTCCAGGGAGGGGGCATCTACAACTTCCTTGGGCAACCTGTTCCAGTGTCTCACCACCCTCTCAGTGAAGAACTTCTTCCTAATATCTAATCTAAACCTACCCTCTTTCAGTTTAAAGCCATTTCCCCTTGTTCTGTCATTAACTGACCTTATGAAAAGTCCCTCCCCAGCTTTCTTGTAGGCCCCCTTCAGGTATTGGAAGGCTGCTATAAGATCTCCCCGGAGCCTTCTCTTTTCCAGGCTGAACAGCCCCAACTCTTTCAGCCTGTCAAATTTCAGCCTGATTGATTTACTCCACCATGGTTAGTTTCTGTCCCCTCCACTGGAAGTGACTGCTATGTCTGATGTGATTTAAACTGACCCGTGCTGTGCTGAAACAGACTAGTTATGCTCACACTGTCAATGCTGCACTCCAGGATAGGTGTGGAAAGTAACTTGTGAGCAGCTTTGGGGAGGAACCAAAGGTGCTGGGTAGTGGCCTTCTAAGTATTTTCAAGTATATCACAAAAAAACTATCAAGCACTGACCTCTATTCAGGGAAGGAACCTCAACAGTTTTGATTTCACCAAGAGTTTTGCTGTTGAGTGCAGCAGACTTGTCTAGGCATGTTGTATTGCAGCCACTTCAGTTATTAAACTGAAAAGGTCTCTTCAGAGAAGTGTAATTCAACCACGTGAAAATTTTACTCCAGACTACTAAGTGACAGGAAGAAGCAAAATTCGAAATCATCAAGTTATAATTTAAAACTGAAATCCCACTCTAATTATACATTAATATCTGCAGATTAAAAATATGAAACAAAACTGATACATTAGTCTGGGTTAGCTGTTGAAAAAATAGAACTGTTTCACAAAGCCTGCTGAAATGAAATAAACCTCATAAAATTATTCATAGATAAGACTTTAAATTCCTTCTTATCTTTTCTCTCCTTCCTTCTTTCATTCCCTAATATTGTGTAGTAGTTTCAGTTGTTATAGGATAATGTAACATTTCATTATACATTCAACCGGAAAGCATAGAGTGTAATATAATGGAAAAAATAATCACAGTTTAACACAGTTTTTCTTGGGTTTTTTGAAAAATCCACAGAACAGTTTGCAACTGTTATTGAGAGCAATGTAAATTGTAAATCCCCATTTCATTCAAGGAAAGCTGAGTAGACCTCTAACTGGTCCTGTGTCTATGATTAGTAAGAACAGTTTTCTTCAGGAAAGTTTGTTTCACTTCATGACTGACTTTCTGGTACATACTTAAAATTATATTATGTGCAGCCTGATACCATATTTACATACCAGGAGTAAGCTTGAGCTCTCATGTAAATTAAAGAAGTTATTTTTTGGCTATAAATGGAAGTAGATTGGTGTTCCCAGCAAGAGTTTTCTTGTCATTCATGTGGATAAAAATTTACATTGTTTTCTGTTAGCTTCATTAAACAGGGTAATTCAACTGACGAGAGGTTAAAGGACCTCTGAAATACTAAAAGACTGTATTACATAAAATAAATGTGTCTTTTAATGATGGAGAGTCTTCAAGAAGGAATACACATCACATAGACATGATTTTAATGAAGAAAGACATTTCAAGTCTTTGTGATTCATATTTTCTTTCTATTGTTCCAGTAGGAACAGCTGCTCCATTATTTTGGCTGTTAAACTTTGGCTTTCAGTATTGAAGTTTACCCAATCAGTGCCTTTTCATTAGCATTGAACTTTCTCAGAGCTTACATCAACAGCAACTAGGAGATGTGAGTGATTAACTGGTCATCCTTTAAGTACGCAAATATGACCAAAGTCACTTGACAGGATAATTTGTGGATGTTTACAATGCAGCTCTCAGTACTGCTATTTGTCCTATGAGAGAGGGTGCATCATTGAATAAGTGGTTGTTGAGAAGCATTGACTAGCAAGGAGAAAGGAAGATGAGATATTTTTAGCTACAGATGCATTTCCCTCACTACTCCTGTATCTGCAATAATGCAAAGTTCATACCAATCATGTAGTCCAAATTCCCCACTTAGTGACACCAGTGCTCCTGAGTTAGCTCAACTGGACAGCTGGCTTCCACAATGGTAACTGAAGCTGTCTAACTAAGAGTAGAATAGGGTCCAGTAGTTCTTAGATCAGATTCTGACTTTGCACTGCTGCCAGCTGAACTGAAGGGAAAAACAAAGAGAAAAAAAAAATCTCAAGTATCATTGCTATCAATGTTGCTTTGCCATTATAGAAAGGTATCAAAAGAAGCTACCTTGGTGCTTCAGTTGCCTCTTTGAAATGAACAAGTCTCTGTGGTGGTTTGTTATGGTATTAGACAGGGGATATTTCTCTCAGTATCAATTTTCTCTGATGCTACCTCTCTTATTTTTCTCCACTGATGAAGCTTTTGACTCACCCACTCAGAGGCACACCAAGACTCCTATCTTCTGCTGAACTAAATGAATAGAAACATTTCATCATCCAGTGGAAGGGAAAAGTAGACAGCAAAAAGAGCAAGTTGGGACCCTGGAGTAGCAGAGGGCACTAAATGGTCCTGCAGTGCTAAGAGGTAGTGAAACAAAACAGAAATGAGCATTTGAAAAAAGTATGTTCACTGAGTGGGAAGAAGTGAAAATGTGGGGAGGATCAGAAGGGAGGAAAGAAGGTTACTCAGCAGGTCTGTAACTGTATAGTCTTTACGTCTTCTTTGTATATACATGCCACCAAAATCTTGTCATGAAAGGTGAATAAAAGTTTGCACATATATAATGACTAACAAATGAACCAAGGATGGTGATAGGAAAACAAGAAAAACAACTTGTGATCCAATTAGCTATTTGTTAACTAGATTAAGAAAATTTATAGCTGTTAATACAGAAAAGTCTTGAAACCTGAGAATCAATTCATCAATTCAGTCAATAAAATTAACTGAGTTATAACTAAAAGAGATAAAAAATGAAGACTGCCTTTCTTTTGTCCTTTTTTTTCTCCCCTCCCCCCCTTTTTTTTTCTCTTTGCTATCAACTTACTTGTAGCAATAGTTCAGTTACACAGTTCAGCTATGGCAAAAGTTAAATTCAATTCCTTTCAAAAATAACATCTTTGTAAGAAAGATATGTGTTAATTTAGCCCCTGGTAAACAATAATCCAGATGCTCTACACAGTATAAATAAGTATTTTACAGTACCTGGCTAGTTTGCAGTTCTAGTGCTATGAATGCTTTATATCAGTGAAACATTAATCTGAAAAAAAAAAAAAAAAAAAAAAAAGAAAGAGAAAAGGAAAGCATTGAGGGTTTATTCGGTTTTGTTTTTTTTTCCTTCCATGCTCTAGGTTTATGATTTGTATTTAAGTACTGTAGTGCAGGGACCATGACTTAGCGCTATTTGCTGTGAAATACCTGTCTCCCATGTCTCTCAAGTGACAATTTCTTGCTGCTTTGAAGGACAATCATTTCCTATATCTCTATATGTTGGGTGATTTTTTTATTTTTTTTCCTGAGTTCTTTAGGGATCTCAACATCTCATCCGTTACTGAAATCCCAATACATTTTTGGAAAATTTAATTTTCTGCTCTCTTGTTATTCTTATCCAGATGGTTTAACTTTCATCTACTTAGATGCAAGCAGAAGATTATCTTATTTTGGGATACATGTGTCAAATTAGCTGCTCCATGGATAGCTAAGCCTTTATTTTCTCTTACTGAGTCTGCTTTATTTGATTTTGGATATCTATGTGGACTTGTAATTGCTTGTCAGAGGTAAGCATTTGACTCCTTGAAACTATACCTGAGCTTCATGCATTTGGTTTTAAACCCCTACCTGGCTTTTTCTGATATCTACCATAATCGAGCTGTGATTAAAACTCATCATAGCTTATGTTTTTCTTATACACAGATAAACTTTAGAAAGTGTAGCCAAGATTTGTTTGATTTTCAGATAATCTACTACTGTACATAAAAACTATTCCTAGAGTTTTTCTGTTTTGTGAGAAAAGTAAGCTTGGTGCACTAAGCAATGTCAGCTGGAACCTATCAAAAGGCAATGCTTTACTTACTGTGGTTACTTTTTGTGTGCTAAGTTGGGCTAACAACGTGAAACAACTATTTGCTCCAAATATCAATGACATGTAAACTATGGATTTTCATTTTATAGCTTACACTGAGTGGAGATTTTTGTTCCTTTTGTTTCTTTGGGGTTTTTTGTTTGTTTGTTTCAGTGGATTTCTGTTGCTGTTTCTTATGCAAGAATGTTGTCTCTGAAAATGAAGAAGAGCTTCTTATGTAAACAAATCCATAAAATCGGTAAAATAAATCAAGTTTATGGATGTTGATTTTGACAGATTTATAGTTCTACAAATGTTTTCATAACTAGAAAAAATATTCACTTTTTGAAAATTTTTGTGGTTAAATTAATGAAATCTATCTTTATTATTAAGAATAAAGTACAGGCTTAAGAACATGCTCAAGGTTTCTACTCTTGATTGCAGTGTATCTGCTGAATATTACAGATGTTGTCCTGCCACAGTAAAGATCTTTTGAGGGAACCACCTGATGCTCCAATATTATACAGAAGGAAAGAATCTGTACACCATTCTCAGAAAAGGCTCCATATTTTGTCAAAGAGGGAAGAATTAGATGGCCATGCTAAAAAGAAATGTGGATTTCTGTCTCCCATGCTAAAATCTAGAGCATTGCAGTATGGTTTCGTAATTTCTTAGGAAACTTACACAAAAATGGAGGACAGTATTTACCTTTAAAGCATAGATGGAATTGAGCTTTGGGAATTTAGTCTTGGGAATTTATTCTTGGGAAGTAAATCAAATATTTAGTTCCAAGCCAGGACAGTTATTCCTTCCAGACAAATGAATGTCCAAAAATCTCACTTCTTCTAAAGGGGAACATCAGGGGCTATTCTAATTTTTCATGAATATTCATAAATAGATAAATATATACAGATATAGCTGGTACAGATAATAGATAAACATTGAAAACTTTTTTTGGGGGGAGGAGGACACAAGCAACTTCAATAGGTTAGAGAAAGTTACTTTTATGACATTAGATTCTGTAGGCTGACAGTGTGGCTGACACCACAGCCACTGGATTATTATAAAGTAGTACTGTAGGATATTACCTGCAACATGGATGTATTCCTATTATTTTATCACTATCCCAACTAAAACTTTTGGCTCTGTATCTCAGATCCTTGCCTAAACTTAATCCTGACTCAGACCTCTGTCTTATCTTCTTGTGAATCTTAAAAAAAGACATAAACTGAGATCTGAAAATTAGTTTTCCTGAAGAATATCTCCAGAACTCAAGGATAATTCTGTTGGTGCACTTCACTAAACAGCAAGTAATATTGAGGTAATTATCATTGGAACAGGTGTTTCCAGGGATAACTATTAGTGTGCCTTCTGGTATTTCAAATGTACAACTGCATTTTAATTCAAATAAAAATCCTATCTGCTAACATATTTATAAATAATGCTTATTTGTTTTTCCATGTATGTTGCCAAATATACTCAAATCTTTCTATTAAAAACCCTAGAGTTTTATGGGATACTATGCTTGCATAACTGGGGAGATGGTACACCACAACTGGCCTGAGAATTACAGATTCCTGCACTTACCAAGCATAGAAGGTATCACAGGTTTTCTCCATAATTTTAATTGGAGGACTGCGACACAGAATTTCCTTTTTAGAAGCTCTTGGTTAGGAAATGCACTGTGCAGCACCTTTTAGGCAATCCAGGATTTAATGCATATCCTAGTGCATCAGGAACTTTAATAATATATGGTGATTTTGGTGATGCAGTGCATCTACTATTCAGTAAAATAGAAAGAAGAAGCTGCCCGGTCTAATAAAAGGGCAGGCTTGCTTTTATTTCCCACCCTCCCACCCCCCAACTTAAGACTGAAAAAATAAATTAGAATTATTATTTTAATTGTAGCCAGCAAGATGACAAAAAAAGAACCTGAAAAAAACTGTTGATTTAGAAAATATCTTCAGGGAACTATGTTCATCTTTGATGTATGTATCTTGAAAATTTCAGAGAAGAAAAAAAAATCTAAAGTATTTCATTGAAATGAGTGTTCCGTTGAACCCTTAAACCACTATTGTAAAGTGCATTGACAATAACAGTCTAGATTTATTTCTTTATATAAATAAACTTCTTGTAATTTGTAGTTTTATCCCCACCCTCACTATATTAAATCCTATTATAAGTATCGTTCTTTCTGACACACCACTTATAATATACTTGACCTCCTAAAACATGCATATAGAAGTGTTGCCATCTATTCTCCAAACAGTTGTAGATATTTTTACCATGGCAATCTATTTGTAATTTTCTTCGTCCTAAGAGGCAAAATGCATACCAGGGTTAACTTATTATAGAGTAAATGAATGCAGTTAAGAGCTTATAGAAGTACCTTACGTCAGCAAATATGTTTATTGTAAAGTTTTACAGCAGAAACTCAAATAAATTACATCTTAGGCATAACAAGATTAGGTTGTTTTGGTTTTTTGGTTGGTTTCTTTTAAGTAAATCCGGAGTTACTACAGATCAATCAATTAAATTGTTACTGTAAATTCCACCTCATGTAAAAGAAATGTTACTTGGGCACCTTATTAATGTTTATAAATATCTAAAGGGAGGGTGACAAGAGGATGGGGCCAGACTCTTTTCAGTGGTGGCCAGTGATAGGACAAGAGGCAAAGGGCACAAGCTGGAACACAGGAGGTTCCGCTTAAACTTGAGGAAAAACTTCTTTACTATGAGGGTGCCAGAGCACTGGAACAGGCTGCCCAGAGAGGTTGTGGAGTCTCCATCTCTGGAGATGTTCAAACCCCACCTGGATGCAGTTCTGTGCAACTTGCTGTAGGTGAACCTGTTTTGGCAGGGGAGTTGGACTAGATGATCTCCTGAGGTCCCTTCCAACCCCTACCATTCTGTCATTCTGTGATTCTGACATTATGTATCTGTGCTGTATTTTCTTCATTTGAAGAGTAAAGTTATGGCAAAAATTTCAATGACAAACAATGCCATTTTTATTAGTTACTGGAAAAATCATAACAAAATAAACTAAGGAATCTAAAAAGAGATGTTTTTAAACAATTGCAGAATTAAACATATATGGAAAATATAAGTCAAATATTTGTTTTTTTCTTAGATGTGTCAGTTTATGTCAGTCTGTTTGCAAATTCAGAAAAGGCAGTAGACAATGAGAGGTCTTCTACATCATTTACTGACTTTGGAGACTCATAAAGCAATATTAGTTAAAAATGAGTTATTGTGTTTTCGGTTTTTGTTGGATTTTTTTAAAGAAGAAAGTAAAACTGAATATAACTACTGGTTATTGAAATTGTGCACTATTCCTGCACAGAAAGGCATAAAAAAAGAATTTACCTAAACAAAATTCTTTATCTAACTTCTCTTCTGTATTGGGTTTGAGTGGCAAGGTGGGGAGGGGCATAGGGGTGGCTTCTGTGAGAATTTGCCAGAAGCTTCAACGGTGTCTGACACAGCCAATGCCAGCTGGCTCCAAGACAGACCTGATGCTGGCCAAGGCCGAGCCCACCAGTAATGATGGTAATGCCTCTGTGATAATGTAATTAAGAAGAGTAAGGAAAAGGAAAAAAAAAAAATCAAACCAAACCCAAAAACAAACTGCATTTTTCAGCTGAAGAGAGAGTGAGAAGATGTGAGAGAAACAACTCCACAGACACCAAGGTCAGTGAAGAAGGTGGGGGAGGAGGTGCTCCAGGTGCGAGAGCAGAGATTCCCCTGCAACTTGTGGTGAAGACCATGGTGAGGCAAGCTGTCCCCATGCAGCCCATGGAGGTCCACGGTGGAGCAGATGACCACATGTGGCCTGTGAAGGACCCTACACCAAAGTGGGTGGATGCCCAAAGGAGGCTATGACCCCGTGGGAAGCCCGCGCTGGAGGAGGTTCCTGGCAGCACTGTGGTCCCGTGGAGAGAGGAGCCCACGCTGGAGCAGGTTTGCTGGCAGGACTTGTAACCCCATGGTGGACCCACACTGGAGCAGTCTGTTCCTGAAGGACTGCACCCCATGGAAAGGGTCCATTGTAAAGCAGTTAATGAAGAACTGTAGCCTGCAGGAAGAACTCACATTGAAGAAGTTCATGAAGGACTGTCTCCTGTGGGAGGGACCCCACACTGGAGCTGGGCAAGAGTGTAAGAAATCCTCCTCTTGAGGAGGAAGGAGCAGCAGAAACAACATGTGATTAACTGACTGCAACCCCTGTTCCCCATCCCCCTGTTCTGCTTGGGGGAAAGAGGTAGGAAAGCTGGAGAAAAGTTAAGCCCAGGAAGAAGGGAGGAGTGGGGGGAAGATGTTTTAAGATATGGTTTTATTTCTTATTATCCTCTTCTGATTTGATTGGTACTAAATTAAATTAATTTTCCCCAAGTCTGTTTTGCCTGTGAAAGAAATTGATGAGTGATCTCTCTCTATCCTTATCTTGACCCAAAAGCCTTTCGTTATATTTTCTTTTCCCTGCTTTTTTTTATATTTTTCAATCCCCTTGAAGAGGAGGGCCCTTTAGTGGGCACCTGGTGTCCAGCCAGGGTGAGACCACCACACCTTCCTAATCACAGGACAGGCACCTGATACTCTGTAAAAGTTTCTGTGAGACAGGGAAAACAAAATCAAGGCCACTGGCTCCTGCAACATCCTTCTTTCAATGCTATGTAGAACTGAAAGGCAAATCATAGGAGATGAAGGTCAGAGGGTACTATGGTTTATATGCAAATAGTCTTTGAAATTTAAAGTTATTGTTGTGAATGTTATCCTGGTAAATAAATATTGAATAGAACTTTTCAGAATGGTAAAATATTAATGGGATGACTGCAGTATCTTTTTTTATAGCTGAATTAATTAAAGCAGGAGAGGAAGAACACATATATAATACCTAGTGTGTCATTCATTATCTTATACAGAAATCTACAATGTGAAAAATGTATTTGTCAGGGTGAGTACTTCATGCTTCCATTTGCCATATAAATATGAGCTGAGGACACGGTGTTCTGAGCATTTCTTATTCCATTGGAACAAAGAGATATTTCCTTTCATGGCTGCATTTTTTATTGTGATTACAGTATAAATACATCATATTTATTTCTGTTTTATCCATATTTTCAGAGCATTTTTTGCTTGTTTGTTTAGAATATTTTTTGTAAAGTAATAATATTACCCTATCAGCACTCAGTGGGCAGACATATTTTTCAGCATTCCTCTTTTAATTAACTTGTCTTACAAACAAAGGCTACCAGATGAGCATGATTTATCCACAGCATGTATTTTCAACTATGAGGCAGATAATTATTGCTCACTGCACATGTAATGTTATTCTACTTGCTCATGTAAAACAAACTTTAAATGTCATTTTACAGAAATAAAGATTACACAGCATAGTGACATCTTAAGATATAAGAATTACACAGAGGAACTTCTCATTATCCTAAAGGTCAAAGGCGAGGGATGATGACCCATTCTTGCTAATAAAAACTTAAACTTGTTTAAGTTCATTGTAATGATCTAAGGACCATGGACAGTAAAAACACAACAGCTATTGTGGTACATTTCCAAACAGAAATCTGCAATCTGTAAATATCATAAGAACAATGTCACTTCCAGCTCCTCTTTTGTCTTGCTATTGGATATTTCTTTTTATATATTCCAGGAAGAGTCATAGCACACAAAGTAGCTGCTCCCTTTTACAGGCTAAAATTACCTTTTTTTATAAACTAGTGGCACACTTCTAACATTAAAGTATATTGTTTCAATTAAAAGAAACAACCACAAAGTAATCTTTAAACATCAAGAGAAAATTGCATTTTCAAACACAAGCGCTGCAATAGCTCTAAACATATTTACTTCAAAACATTTAGCGGTTTATAGAGTGCAGCAGAAAAAGTAAAGAAAGAACACAGTTTAGTTGTTTTAAAGTATTAGTTAAAATATGCTGTGCTTGAAGTTCTGAATATCCCTTTCAGTGCAATGAAGATAATTAGATTACTATGCAGATAATTAGATTACTTAAATTAGCAACTGATTTCTCTCTTTTTATCTTTTTTTTTCTTCCATAAATACATAGATTTCCTGCTTATTTTCACTCAAGGGTTTGACTGATCAGTTCCCATTTATTGACAAACGGCTCAGAAGTGAATGGACATATACTAAAACAATATTGACCTATGGTAAAGGTAAAAATAAATACACCAAATGAGACAAAATTGTGTACAAGTTTCCTTTTAATAATTCAGCCCTCAAAGCATCAGAAAAAAAGCTTTTGAATCTTTGTGTATGATCTTAACTACAGAAAAGTCAAATACAGGGAAGGAAGTTTCTAGACAATGTTTGTCTCTTAATATAGCTAGAGACAAAGTAGCCATGCTATGCAGCCTGTTCTCTCCTGCTTAATTTAGACCATGTTATAACAGTCATCATAGAATTATAGAATGTTATCACAGAATCACAGAATCA
>NW_010298927.1:3255-11369 GCF_000700745.2 Antrostomus carolinensis | reverse complement strand
ATAAATAAAAAATTTACACTAGCAGCTTCTTGTAGGAATAAGTATACAACTGTGAAGTGGCCTTGTTCTTTTTAAGCCAGGTTACTTCTGGAACTTCTATGGGGACCATTCTCTGCTGCAGGACAAAAAGTTAATGTGATCTGCTCTTACCCAGTACCAATAGGTATTTAGGAACTGAATCAGGCACTCAGATATTGTACTGTTGCTTCAGGATATTAGCTACTCTTGACCGAATAGATTAACAATTTAATTGTTCAATTTTTAGGTTATTTTGTCATCTCATTATTGCATCCTTAGCTTCTTATAAAATACATTCATCTCCCTCAAAATAGCACCAACTTTGTAATTCTAAAAATGTAGCTCTTAAAATTGTTTAGCAAATTTAAAAATCTTATTTTCAAGGGAGAAAAATTATAAAATTGTATAAATTGATATATAAATTATACACAATTTATATACAATATAAATTAAGAATGGGGCAAGATTTAAGTAGCACAAGAGTCTGTCTCCCACACAGCCTTCTGATGTCCTTCTTTTGGGGCTGTTCTGATATGTGTTTGCCCAATGCTGGGTTTGAAAATAATAGTTGTTTACCTGTAGAAAGATGTCACGTTCATCTTTGAGAAGTTTGTTCCTCTCTCTGTAAAGAGAACACAAATAAAATAAACACTGAGGCCAAGTATTTAGAACTGTTGACTTTTCTACTCAACACTAACAGACAGACTGGACAGTTGGCAGTGTAAAAGGCAATACAAATACACTTTAATTTGGCATAGCTCTACCCTTGATCATGCTTTATTTATTTTCTCACTACAGCCAGTTCCCTGTCTGGGCCATTGAAGCTCCAGTAAGGCTATGCTCTATGCTGATTAAAACCAGCTGGCATCTGGCCCTCATTCTGTAGTTTATCAACACAAATAATACATAGAAATCAGTTCTGGTTAATATGCTTTCACTTACTCTAGATTAGAATGTTTAAAGCTTTTCAGAGTAAAGACGACATCTTAATGTGGAGAGGGTTTAATGAACACCATCTCTACTCATTTGGTGACAGCTGTGAAGGCCGGTTATGTCCCTCTGAGGGCTACAGTTGTGGCTGCCGTGGAAAAGTCTCCCTAGGAAAACATCCATCTTCCATTCATTATGCAGAAAAGATGAAAATGTCAAGAAATTAAGACTCCAGGCAATCAGCCAGCTCTGTTAAGATCAGACAACGACTTCATTCATTGTCTCCATGCATTGCTGGCCTGGCCACAAAAGAGACTGAGCAGCCATTACAGTCTTGGTGAACAGAAACAACCTCTGCTGTCAAATGTTTCTTGCTATGGCCCCATTACCAGTAGCAGGCAAGATCACACCACATAGAGGGCCCAGTGGGAAACACACTGCAAAGTGAGAGCATTTCCTCAAGAATGGGAGCTTTTTGGTACCTTTAAAATGAGGGCTCCTGCAGAAAATGGACAGGAAGGACAAAAGAAGCACATAGACCTACTGGAGCCAGTCCAGAGGCAGCCACGAGGATGATGTGAGGGCTGGAGCACCTCTGCTGTGAGAACAGGCTGAGAGAGTTGGGGCTGTTCAGCCTGGAGAAGAGAAGGCTCCAGGGAGACCTTCTAGCGGCCTCCCAGTACCTGAAGGGGCTCCAGGAAGGGTGGGGAGGGACTTTGTCCAAGGGCAGGGAGTGACAGAACAAGGGGTGATGGCTTGAAAGTGGAAGAGGGGAGATGGGGATGACATGTGAGGCAGAAATTCTTTGGTGTGAGGGTGGTGAGACAGTGTCCCAGGTTGCCCAGAGAAGCTGTGGCTGCTCCTCCCTGGAAGTGTTGAAGGCCAGGTTGGATGAGGCTTTGAGCAACCTGGTCTAGTGGAAGGTGTCCTTGCTCATGTCAGGGGGGTTGGAACTAGGTGATATTTAAGGTGCCTTCCAGCCCAAACCATTCTATGATTCTATGTTTCTATGACTCTATGAAACACAGTGAATGAAGGCCTACAGGCAAGTACAAAATTTGCCCAGGTAAACTTACCATTGAGCAAACAAAAACTCACATTGCTGCACATTAAAAAGAGGGTTACAATTGGTTGAACACAATACCAAGCTTTGAAATCTACCAATACAGAAATGTTGCAGAGAAAATTAGCTAACTGTATTTTTGAAAGAGTCTTCGTTTTGGTTATGCTTCCATAATTTTAGAAACAACAGAGCCTTTTAGTAAGTTTAAAGTCTCCTGTGGCCATGCTTCTACCACAGAACCAGCTTAGAACAGTTCACCATTGTTTTGTTCTACATTGGAGTTTTGGAACACAGATTGTCCTACAACACTGCATTGCCAAAACAAATAAAATTTTTGATGTGTAAGAGTCTTCGTTTTGGTTATGCTTCCATAATTTTAGAAACAACAGAGCCTTTTAGTAAGTTTAAAGTCTCCTGTGGCCATGCTTCTACCACAGAACCAGCTTAGAACAGTTCACCATTGTTTTGTTCTACATTGGAGTTTTGGAACACAGATTGTCCTACAACACTGCATTGCCAAAACAAATAAAATTTTTGATGTGTACTGCCTTCTACTGTGTCAAAGAACGGGGATTATATAAGACATATTTGTCTTTTGTAACCATTTTTGCTATTTTTTCTGTCGTTATCCTGTGGTGGGTTGACCTTGGCTGGCTGACAGGTGCACACCCAGCTGATATCTCACTTTCCTTCCTCAAGAGGACAGGGGAAGAAAATAAGATGGAAAAACTTGTCAAGATAAAGGCAGGAAGATTGCTTACCAACTACCATCACAGACAAAACAGACTCTACTGTAAGGTGATGAGAAACAAAGACAGAACTAAAATCACCTTCTCCCCACTTCCCCTTCGTCCCAGGCTCGGCTTTACTCCTGCACTCTCAACTCTTCTTCCTCTTTCCCAACCCTGAGCAGCACAGGGTGATGAGGAATGGAAGGTGGGTTGTGGTCAGTCCATAACAGCTCCTCTCTGCTGTTCCTTCCTCCTCGTGCTTTTCCCTTGCTCCATTGTGGGTTCCCTCCCACAGGTTACAATTCCTCACAAATTGTTCCAGCATGGATCCTTTCCACCGGGCACAGCCCTTCAGGAACAGACTGCTCCCATGTGAGTTCCCCATGGGCTGGGCCTCAGTTCCTGACAGAAGATCTCCTGGATGGACTCCTCTCCATGGGTGGTATCTCCTGACAGGAGCCGGCTCCTGTGTGGGCTCTGTGCAGGCTGCAGGGGAAACTCTGCTCCGGTGCTTGGAGCACCTCCACCCTGTTCTTCACTGACCTTGATGTCTGCAGGGCTTCTACTCACACATCTTTTTCTTACTCCTCTCTCAACTGCTGTGCAGTGTTTTCTACCCTTTCTCACACACACTTTCGCAGAGGTGCCACCACCTTTGTTGAGGGATCAGCCATGCCCTGCAGTGGATCTGCTGAAGCCAGCTGTGTCTGGCACGGGGCAGCCCTGGCCTCTCTTCTCTGGCTCAGAGGCTGGCCCTGCGGCACCCTGCTGTCAACACCTGGACACCTACACCCAGTACCCATCCCAACATAATTTAATCCTTTACAGAATCACAGAACTGGCTAGATTGGAAAAGACCTTTAAGATTTGGCTCTGCAATTCAAGAAAGACAGGATTCTTCTAGAGAGAGTCCAGTGGAGGCAACAAAGATGATGAGGGGCCTGGAGCATCTGCCTTACGAGGAGAGGCTGAGAGAGCTGGGACCGTTCAGCCTGAAGAGCAGACTGAGAGGGGATCTTATCAATGTCTATAAATACCTGAAATGGGAGGGTCAAATGGATGGGGCCGGGCTCTTTTCGGTGGTGCCCAGTGACAGGACAAAGGGCAATGGGCATAAACTGGAACACCAGAAGTTCCAGACAAACTTAAGGAAAAACTTCTTTACTGTGAGGGTGACGGAGCCCTGGGACAGGCTGCCCAGAGAGGGTGTGGAGTCTCCATCTCTGGAGATGTTCAAACCCACCTGGACACTTTCCTGTGCAACCTGCTGTAGAGAACCTGCTTTGGCAGGGCGGGTGGTCTAGGTGATCTCCTGAGGTCCCTTCCAACCCTGATCATTCTGTGATTCTGTGATCATCAATTCCAATCATTAACCACACACTGAGAAGTCCTCAACTAAACCATGTCCCTAAGCACTATGTCTACCCATCTAGTAAATCCCTCCAGGTATGGGGACTCCACCACTGCCCTGGGCAACTCATTCCAATGCCTGAGAACCTCTTTAGAATGACTCAAGAAGTTACTGAATGTAATGTCTGCATTACCTTAAAAAATCCAGCTGCTTCAGAAGTCCTGACTTCTCTCTCTGTAAGGTTTCTGTCACTCGGTACACCTCCCTGTAATGAAAAGAAATTAAAAAAAAATAATTCTAACCATGGCAGCAACACTGCTAAAATGCTTCCCCATAGGAATATCCACATTTGAGACTTCAGCTTCTCCTAACCTATAGACTTTATTCTGCATGAATGGTTACTAATTTCAAAAAAAGTTTATTCAGTATAAGGCCCACAGTACCACAGCAGTTTGAGTTAGCAGAGGAAGGAGGAGAGGTTCTTTTTAAAAAAATTATAGCTTTATAATTTCTTCACCCAGTGAGCTTAATATATGCTGATACTGATACTTGCATCATTCAGAGAAGACATATTGCTGAAATCCTTCTTTCTCATGGCCACTAAAGACCATGTAACACTTTATCCAAAATCAGAGTTTATCTTGCTGCTGGAACCATATGTCAGGCTCATGCATCTACATTCTCTACAGTTTCTTTTCAGTTCCTGACTTTAACAGTTATGCAGCCTTAAACATTGGACACAGTGCTTCAGATTTTTACATTAGATTTACACCCTTTACTTTGACATGCAACTCAGTGTCTGGCCTTGTTTTTTGCCTTTCAATGAAGCCTCAAGTTCTTCCTGTGCAGTCTGAACATTACAGATGTTCTGGGCTTCAACAGCTCAGGTCTTACCAGACTGATACAGATGTCTAAAGCAACACTGCAGGTGCAGTTGAGTAGGGCTGAGCTTTAATTCCATAAAACACTATTGAATCCAAAGTGCTTTGTAAATGCAGTAGTATTATTCAGCAGTCTGACCACTGGGGCAGATTCCTTTGTAGCTTTAAAACCAGATCATTCCACAGTCTTTGCTCTGGATCTGAAAAGAGAGGCCTCAAAGAGGAAACAAACCACCTTGAGGAGGAATATTTCTGCTGTCTACTTCCAAAACACACATCAAACATGCAAACCTAAAAACAGTGTTCTTAACGCAGTGGTCGTTCTTTAACAATCATTTATCAACCAAGTTTTTTATTTATACTCTCAAGAAAAAGTAAATTACTAGTAACTAAGCAGAGTTTGGCACAAAGCTTAACAGAAGAAGAATATGATATTTGATCTAATATTCTGCTCTCTCCTGAAATATGGCAAATAGTCACAGCTCTAAGTTACATAGTTCATTGCTGAAATGTAGAGAGTCTGGCAAGATACACACCACAGTCTGGCATCCATATGCTCTCCACTGGCAACAAGATCCCTGAGCTTTATTTTAGAACTATCTTCCATTAAATGGACTTAAGTGAACATTTCTGCCAATCACATCTTCAGGGTAATGTAACTTTTGCCTTGTGCAAAAGGCTGGAGCAAGACAGGTAGATTGATCTGTCACTTAAAGGCCATTTTTATCCCTCAAAATATGAACTGTAAATATTTCTTCCTGAAAAATATTTTTTAATTCACAGTCAGAATCTGAAATCCAAAACATTTAAACTGGAAACCCCAAAATGATAGTTCTGGATTGCCATAAGGCTTTGTGTGAATTGTGATTTAGCTGCATAAGCTATGTTTTATATTGCTGGCTAGGCTCCTACATCAGAAATTATGTATTAGACTTGCTTTTGATGAAGAAAAGCAGCACATCCTAGCCATCTCATAACCAGAGTACGTTCTGAGAAGCAAGTTTCAGAAAGACTTAGCTTTGAGGAGGATGGAGCATCATGTGCTACAACTGCAATTTCTGTAAGGAATCACAGTGGTATTTCAAAACTAAGACACACTTTTTAACCAATTAAACTGATTTTTAATTTCAAACATCCTCAACAAATGGGGGTCAGGAGACAACTGACATTTTGAAGAAGATGAAAAAGATTCTGTAAAAGCCAGATATGCTACAGAAAACATGCTGAATTACTTGTGGGAAAATCACTAGAAGTGCACTTGGCTTTGCTGAGGGTTTCTGCTTATGACACAAACTTAAGTCACAGCACTGAACACCCTAAGAAGGAGGTTCACTGGCACACGAAGCAAACGAACCACTGCAGCCAGAAACTTACATTTCCTTCTCCTCATGTAGTCTTGATGCCTCCTCCTGAAGCACCTGTAACTGCTGTTGAGCCAGGCTTAGTTCGTGAAATGTGCTCTCCAGGTCTCTCAGCAGCTCCTGGTTAGTCAGCTTCAGCTTGGTGTTCTCTACTTTGGTTTCTTCTTTGCCACTGAGAAGTTCTGTACATTGCTGCTCTAACTGGGATGGAAGAAAAGAGAACAGAAAGTATTACAACTAACTGAGGCATCTTGGTTTTGAGGCTTCCAATTCAAGTCTTAGAAGTAAGCTGAATAGTCGAATATTTCTATCAAAGCCAATATATGAATAAAACACATATGGTGCTCTTCCACCATTCTGTGTACAGACATAATTATGTTACACAAAAATAAAGCCATTCCGCACTATGATTGAATTTCATCCAGTTAAAAAATGCACCGGGACAAATCATAAAAAAGGTGTTAATAGAGCAGATTAGCATTACTTAGTTGATGCTATTTTAGACAATTTCCCATAACAACAAGGCCTACACAGAGCAATTCAGAGTTCTGCCTAAAAGCTGTTAGATTTAAATCTGGTAGCTGACAAACCTTCCCATCCCTAGCAATATCAACAACCAGTAACCTTTCTGCCATCTCAGCTAAATCTGCCAAGAAGTGTGAATTAGAACTTTTGACTTTTATATTCACTTTTCAAAGTATATACAAAGGAAAGGCACATGTTCCCTGTGAAAGAGGTGACAGCAGATGACAGTGCTTTCTGGTATGTCAAGAGTACTGCATGCAGTTTTTGGGCACCACAGGATAAAAAGCTCCTGGAGAGTGTCCAGGGGAGGCCACAAAATTGGTGAAGGGTTTAGAGGGGAAGGTGTGTGAAGTCGCTTGGTTTGTTCAGCCTGGAGAAGAGAAGACTGAGAGGAGATCTCATGGTGGTCTAGAACTTCCTCCCAAGGGGAAGAGGAGGGGCAGGTGCTGATCTCTTCTCTCTGGCCACCAATGCCAGGAGCAGAGGAAATGGCAGGAAGATGTGGCAGGGGAGGGTGAGGTTGGCCATGAGGAAAAGGTTCTTGAGGCAGAGGGTGGTGGAGCACTGGAACAGGCTCCCCAGGGAGGTGCTCATGGCACCAAGCCTGACAAGATTCCAGAAGCATTTGGCCAACATGTGCCCTCTGGGACATGGTCTGAATGTTGGGCTTGTCCTGTGCAGGGACAGGAGTTGGACTAGATGATCCTTGTGGGTCCCTTCCAACTCACAACATTCAATGACTTGATGATTCTAAGAAGCTCCACCTTCCTCTCCCTGGTTAATTGAGCAAAGATGAGAGAGCAAAAGTTAAGTACACTAAAATTTGTCCTATTCGTATTAGGGAAGGCACCGCTGACCTGAAGATATAAAAGTGGTTATTTTAATTATTATTTTCAGTATGTGATGCAAAATGTACTAGGAACATTACAATGATACCAGTCCAATCCTCCAGATGTGAGACACAATGGTGAATTTTGTTAGAATTCTCATTTTGCAAACTCCAACAAGCAGAGTTCACCCAACCTAAAATCTGTCCTTACCCAGCTCTGCCAGTCTGTTCAGGGTCCACAACACTGCTGTTGGTCTAGTCTTGCAACCTTAAGACCCAGGTTCAAAATCAAAGCAGAAAAAACTTTCTAGCTGGGATTGTGAAAGGTCAGTAACAACAGTAGAGTGGAAGCACTTATCTCAGCAGCAGCACCAGCTTAATGTATTTGCTGAACTGTGGCCTCAGCAGGCTCATAGTTCATATGG
>NW_010298927.1:0-3195 GCF_000700745.2 Antrostomus carolinensis | reverse complement strand
GACCTCAGGAGATCATCTAGTCCAACCACCCAGCCAAAGCAGGTTCACCTACAACAGGTTGCATAGGGAAGTGTCCAGGTGGGCTTGAACATCTCCAGAGATGGAGACTCCACACCCTCTCTGGGCAGCCTGTCCCAGGCTCTGGCACCCTCACAGGAAAGAAGTTTTTCCTCATGTTTCAGTGGAACCTCCTGCGTTCCACCTTGTGTCCATTGCCCCTTGTCCTGTCACTGGGCACCACCGAAAGGAGTCTGGCCCCATCCTCTTCACACCCGCCCTTTAGATATTTAGAAACATTGATAAGGTCCCCTTTCAGTCTTTTCCAGGCTAAGCAGTTCCAGCTCTCTCAGTCTTTCCTCACATGAAAGATGCTCCAGCCCCTTAATAATCTTTGTAGCCTCTGCTGGACTCTCTCCAGTAATTCCCTGTCTCTCTTGAATGGGGGAGCCCAGAACTGGACACAATACTCCAGATGTGGCCTCAGCAGGGCAGAGTAGAGGGGGAGAAGAACCTCCCTTGACCTGCTGTTCACACTCTTCTTAATGCCCCACAGGATACCATTTGCCTTCTTGGCCACTAGGCTCAAGGTCAACTGGTCATCCACCAGCACTCCCAGGTTCTTCTCTGTAGGGCTGCTTTTCAGCAGGCCAACCCCCAACCTGTCCTGGTGCCTGGGGTTATTCCTCCCCAGGTGCAGCAATCTTGGTTTACATTGATAGATCATTTCAGTTCCTGAGCATTGCTTCCATTCCTTGACAGAATTAAGTTATCTATTGTAAGTCAAAAACCAGATGCTTCAGGTACTAGAAGATACGACTTTCTTATCCAGAGAAGAGGTTTTGGGAGAAGTGAAAAGTAATCACACAAAGGTGAACTTTCAAAAAGCTTAAGAGCAACAAATTGCAGGCAGAAATCTCACTTACAGAATACTACGGTGATCTGAAAACTTGCCTGGAAATATAACTGCAATGGTAGCCATCATCAGCTCCCAGAATCACAGGTCCTGATGTTAGAAATACTATAAAACCTGGTGCTTACTCTTGTGAGAAAAACAATTATGTTGAAACTATGCTCAACAGCAGATGCTCATCATACTTAAACCCCAGGACACAACAAGAGGAAAAAGGGTTATTTCACAGCAACAACTCCTTCCATTCACTAAGTTTTCCGCTTAAACTTGAGAAAAAACTACTTTACAGTGAGGGTGACAGAGCCCTGGAACAGGCTGCCCAGAGAGGTTGTGGAGTCTCCTTCTCTGGAGACATTCAAGACCCGCCTGGACGCCTTCCTGTGTAATCTCGTTTAGGTTCCTGCTTCAGCAGGGGGATTGGACTAGATGATCTTTCGAGGTCCCTTCCAATCCCTGACATTCTGTGATTCTGTGATTCACTACATCTATACGATCCTTTAAGTGATGCCAAACCCAACTTTTAAAGCATTCATTGAAACAACTCCCAAAACAGTGGAATAACTCACTAGGTGGATGCTCAGCTGGTATAGAATGGTATAGAACCCTATAGGCTCTGGCTGCTTACTGGAGTTGCAAATTGGCTCCCATGGTCATCAAGTAGATGAAAATTGATTGGGAAAGACTGATGACCCACAGTCATGTTTAAGAAAATCTAGGGCGCAGAGAGAATGAACCAATTACCACAGGTTAAGCAGAGTCACGGTAGCCGATAGTGTATATTCTCTTTTTTTGACAAAAATGAGAGGAAAAATTCACAAATGTAAAACTGAGGAAAGAATTGGAATTGTCCATTACAAACAAATTGTTACTGAGGACAACAATAGCTGTCCCTCAAAGCAATAGCTGTCCCTCAAAGACACATACATTCAGCACTCTCCATGCATTCCCTTGTTCTTAGCTCAACATCCTTTCTATATTCTTTCTCCTTTTCTTTTCCCTGTTTATTTCATGTGTGCATGACAGATGAAACATTTATACAGTATTATAAGGCTCGGGTTTTGTATATGGCGTATATGTATAAGGTTTTGTTCTTTATGCCTTTCTTAATAATCCTGTCCCTTGATTTGCATTTTTTGAGCCCTACTGCTACATGTTCTCATGTACCTTCCACTCAGAATCCCAAGATCATGCTCTTCAGTGGCTGTCATCAGCACTGAATCTATCCTTTTATGTGAGAGACCCAGTAACTCTCCTGCATTTTACCTGGTCTACACCTACTTTCTTCCCCTAATACAAGATTCTCTGCCCTAGATGTTATGCTGGACAGCCTGTCCCTAGCACATCCTTCTGAGACATGCCATCACACATCCCTTGAGGAACACTATTGAGAATGCCCTGTGTTTTATCAAAGTCATGTAGAGCAAGCTGACAATTCAAGATCATGGTAGCCAGTGAAAAAGCTTAGCTAAAGGACTCTTGGCCTACAGAAGGACAGTCACCATTGAATCAGATCAAGAAGGCAGAAGATCCTCATAAGGGAGACTCCCCCTTGCTAAGTTGGCAGAAACAACACTAAACTCATCTTGACTGGAAGTTCCATTTCTCATTTTTTATAATAATTTCCAATACAGGAATAATTACACTGTAGTTAAAAAACAAAAAACCAAAAACCAAAACAGCTAATTAATGAAGTTTGGAAAAAAGCATTTGTATTACTCCCAAGAGGATCTCTCATATAATCAAGCATGGAAGTTGTAAATAAACCAAGCTACTATTGCCATCTGCAAGAATATATTTAATTATTGTCCTGGTTTTTAGCTGGAACAGAGCTGGGTTTCCTTTTAGTAGCTAGAACAGTGCTGCGTTTTGCTTTCAACCTGGGATTTGTTAGGAGAGAAATGCTGAGAACATCCCCATGTTGCATTTGTGTCCCTGGGAGTGAAGGACTTTGTGTTTGTCCGTCTGCAAGTGCAAAATCTCAGGGGTGAGGAATATTGCAATGGATCAGCTCCATGGGCATTGGGCTCTGCCAAGGGGCTGTTCCATCTCCTGTCCCCCATGGGCAGGAGATTCGTGAGGGGCTCTTCCTCTCTTGCTCTCTCTGGCTTTCGCTTGGGCTCTGGCTCTCCCGGGATTGCGGTTTCGGTTCGGGATTGTCGCTCCTCCGGGATCATTATCTGGGAACAGGCTGGGCTCGGTCAGAGGGTGGTGAGCAATGGCACTGGGTGTCACTCATTGGCATATTTTGTAACTGTTATTATTATCACTATTATTTTAATATCATT
>NW_010298926.1:95405-110676 GCF_000700745.2 Antrostomus carolinensis | reverse complement strand
TTCTCTGTTGCTCATTGGCTCAGCCTGGGCTAGGGGTGGGTACGCCTTGGAGCCAGGGGGGCTTTTCGCTCTCACAAGGTGGCCCCTTCCCCCACTACCAAAAATGCCCCCCCCCCCAGCCCAACACACGTAGTTCCTTAGTTGCATTATTGAGTAATTTTCTGCATGATTCCATCTTTTGATATACGTCTCTGAGAAATCACTTTAGAATTCTTCACAGTATGTGACATATAGTTTATATGAATATATGTCAGAGGGCTAGTTGAGGAACTTGTTTAAATGTGTCCTTTAGCTTTTGGGGAGTGAGCTACTTGCTTTTCAGGCTTTTATTTGAAGGAAAGATGCAATCTGTATTCCTCTCTTCCCCTCCTTCTCTTCTTCTAGGTGAAAGTCATAAGCTTTCATGAAACACAAGCAACTTGTTTCATGCAGTGAGTCTACGGAGCAGAATTACTCTTTAATTCCTAAGACTTCATGATTAAAAAATAAGTGTTTTCTCTGTTTTAGCCACTTATCTAATTCTTATCATCTTTGGTAAGACAGGGATAGGGATTAGTAGGTCAGTTGTTTTTAAAGAGAGCTAGTATGTGAAAGGAAGAATTCAGGATACTGCCTTTATCCTTTTACATTAGAGAAGTTTTACCTTTCCAGTACTGCATGTCATAGCTGGGTTTTTGAAAGAGAAACTCAAAACAGGTCCTTCTTGGGAGCCCAGAATGACTCCACACTCCAACTCATTTTCAAACTCTCTAGCTTCTACCATCTAAACCTCTGAGTCTCCAGTAGTGTTTCCAGACATTTTAACTGGACTGTGCATATGAGGCACAGATAATGTTTTGTTATCTGTCTCTGTATTATCTACCACGGTGGCTATCAAAGGTTGTTTAAAGACTTCAGGTGCAAGTACAGGTGGTGTCTACTGCCTTCTTCAGTATAAACTTTTCCCCTTTTGGTTGATAAAATTTGACCTTGGTTCCTTCTCTGATTTTTTTCTGACTTCCAGCTATTGAAAATTATGTTTTTTGTCTGCAAGGTAAGTTATAATAATATTTTTTGCAGATGTTGTCATGTGACTTCATAGAGTTATTTTAGGGATAGATTCCTTGAAGAAAAAAATCAAGCTACTGAGTTTTTTGAGTGTTTTCCTGTGTAACTAGAAGTTATTTTAAAGTTGAAAAGCAAAATTCTCTGATGTCAGTAAAATAAGAATATTTTATGCTATGCTTTGCTTACAGAAATATGTGATTTATTTTTTTTTTACTTGAATCAGGTAAGATGTGACAGTCTCCAGGTATACATACTGAATAACGATGAAGAGTACTTACTTGAAAAGATACCTCCTTTGACCAAATGAAGTATATATATTGCTTGTGATGAAATCTTGCAATGCTTTGCAGATGAAACAGTTTGTAGCACAACAGAACGCTCTGTGGCAGAAAAGGCATCAGAGAAATAAAATATAGGTTTAGTTATCTTTTAACTGAAGCAGCAGGACAAAATGTGTATTTAAGATAGCCTGAGGGTCTGGTGGAAGGTGTCCCTGCTGATGGCAGGGAGGTTGGAACTGGATGATCTTTAAGGTCCCTTCCAACCCAAACCGTTCTATGATTCTATGATATTGCTATTTCCAACTCGGGGTTTTGGCCCTGCTGCTCTTGGAATGTCTTTCTATATTAAATTGTCTCTTAAATAGGATCAGACTGTATGCAGAGAACTTCAGCTGTGTTGGAAAAATTTCTAATGAACCTTCAGGTTTTGAGGTGTTAGGAGATTGTTTTGAGGATTGTGCCCTTGGACTCAGGTATCAGCTTTCTCCTTGAAGGTGCCTAATCCACCGTTTGGCAGTGATTCCAGTTTACTGCCTAAATAACTGGAATTTGTCTGGGGGTTTGAGGATAAAGCTCTTACAGTTGCAAGAGTTACGGATCCTCCACCCAGTATTTTCCACTCTGGCATGCTTCCAGTATAAAAAAGAGAAAATGTATTCCGAAGCTCGTCTTATCAGATGGGTTTTCAGCCATTAGCCTGATTTCAGGTCACCTCAGTTTAGTCCCCTTCAGCGTTACAAAGTAACCCAGCATATTTTTCGGGAACAAGGAGTCATAAACAGAGTAATAACAACTGTTTTCCACATTAGATTGCTTCCTTCGCTCAGTTATGAAAGCCTATTATTATTGTTGTTTACATTTAAACAATGAGAATGCTCTGTCCCCTCTCTCCCCGTCCCAGTGCACGCCAACCTCAAAACCTTGTGCTCCACAGGATTTCTATGGATGCTCTGCAACACAGTCATGGTAGCGCACTGCTGCCCTGAAGTCTCAACTCCAAACAATGGGCTTGTTCACTCTTGAACAGTTTAAATTTTGTAAAACAATTTCCTCTATGTGACTACATTTATTTTAGAAAGGAAAAAACAGAGGTTGCTGTTGGTACCTGCAAACAACATCAGTGCTTCAGAGAGAGAAGGCATGTTTTAGAGAACAATACCAACAGTCAAGCAAGTGAGGGGTGGCAATATGGTATTAAAAAATAATATAAGAGCAGAGAAAATGTGACAAAGTAGACTTTGGGTTATGGTTTGACAAAGTGTGGCACACACCAGAAACATACTGATTAGCTCCTAATCTCTGCTGTTGCAGGGGAGGCAGTAACTTCAATAGAACTGCTGCTGCAGATGGAAATGGGATCACAGTAGGTTTGAGCCCATTTCTCAGTGCTTAGGCTTCAGCAAAAAGAAACCTCGGTTGCTGGTTTCTAGCACCGTGCTTGATCTGAAGACCTGCTTGCAGAAGGAGTACTTGCACAAACTCTTTGTCAGCTAACTGCTTGTGGCTGCACCTGTGAATCTTTAAATGCCTGCGAATCTGCCCCAGCTGGGCTGGCTGAAGCAGAATACCAGTCAGCTGCCAGGAGGTGCCAGACAGATGCATGCTGCTTTTTTGGGCAAGCTGATGATAGAGCTGTGAGTCTTTTCTTTCTACTCAGGTACAGTGAGAGCTTCTTGCCTGAAGAAGAAAATATGACATAAGCTCAATGAAGTCCTGGGGTTTTGTTGTTGGTTTGTGGAGGCTAGTATACTTATTTGCTCTTACATATTTGCTCTTACTTATTTGTAGCTGAGCTGCTGTTTCCTTCACTAGCTAATAGACTAGGGAGATTAAAAAGATAATGTGGATTGGTTTTTCCTGTTTTAAGGAGTTATATGCAACTAAAAGTAGGGACTTGAATCCATCTTACATCTAAGCTGCATCAAATTTGTTTATAGTGCAGGAAAAGAAATTCCAATGAAGAAAAAACCCTGAGAGCTGCTGGAAGATATTTCCGGAATCACAGGATGGGAAAAAAATGGAATATTTGGGGACCGCTTACACCTCACTTCCCCAAATGCTCTGAAGAAGTCTGTACAAGATACTTTTAAACAGAAAACCCATTTCTTGCCCTGAAGTTTCCCTCTAAAATGTAGTGTAGCAAATAAATCCTTGTTGGGAAGTGAGGAGTACTTTTAATAATTTTAATGTTACTTTGCTGTTGTTCTTTTTGAGCAGTATCTTTGTTTCTTTGCTGATCCTTTGAATTGTCTGGGTATCTGTATTTGGAATCCTTGGTGTTGTACGTTTAGTGTCCTGAAAAAGTGTGTATGTGTGTCCAGAACTGGCTAAACTGCTGTAGTGTGGGGGTCAAAACAGCAGCAGTCCCGGTGTATTCTGTGTTTGAGTAAGGTGAGAGGGAGGCTTTTGACCAAGGGCATAAAATATGTCCTGTTAAAAAAACGCTGTTAAATACTTCAAAGATTGGCTGCAGGATGGGACTTCAACTGAAGGAATCTTATTTGTTGCCATCATAGCACAGGGAGCTACAAAGAGTGCCCTCACCTTTGATCTGCTTGCCCTGTGCTTTTCCCTTAATGAAACTACAAGGGTAAGGGCTAAGTTAAAATTATGTTCAACTAATCAGGTACACACTTGGTAAGACAGGAGCTGGTGGAAACTAAATGCATTTTATTGCAAAGGGAACAAAAGGAAGAGCCGGAAGAAATAGTGGGGGTTGTGTCTGAGTTGTCTCTCACTACTCTGAGATTCATGGGCATTAGTTCAGCTGCTGCATGTGTCAGAACAAGTGAAGTTTGCTCTTTGGCCTTCATTTCATCTTTTTTTACATATTTGTCCTTCTTATGGAAAGGAGAAGAAACACAAAACTGTTTCAAAAGCTTTTGGAGGTTACGGCATTACCCCAGAACTGCTAAAGGGGGGAACTTCGCAAGTTTTGCTTTCTGTTAATTGCAGAGTCCTTATTGGTGGAGATTAGGAGGTGAACATGATGGGTTGCCAAATTTTTATATGTCTTTCCTCCTTGTTAGTTAAAGGTTTGCATGATTATCTCTCTTGCATGTCTAGTGCATCTATTTTTGTTACTGCACATCTCAAAATAGTGTGAAGGTTGTTAAGGTGTACTGAAAAATCCTGTCTTCTGAAGTTAGAGGCTGATGCTAATAAACCACCCTTGGCAGAGGAGTGGTTTTGTTTGAATCCACAACCCTACCTGAGCTGTCACACCTAGACCAAAAGTAAATACAGTAATAAGGAAAGTAGCAATATTTATGTGGAAAATGAAGGTAATGCTGCTTTTAAAAAGCTTGGTCTCCATACTGCTATCCTGAACAGGCCAGGAAGCATCCTAGGAAACTAAAAAAGAAGGAAAATGTCTGTTGCTTTAGGTTGATAAAATCTCGGGGACTAGCTGCTTTTTCAATCAGGTAAGGGTGTAGGTTTCCTGTTTGCTTCCCGGAGACTGGAAACAGGACACAGTTACAGCTGCTGTGTATCTTCGCTGCAGTTCTTTAGGGATGTTACAGCAGCTCTTTGCAGGCTTAGACTTTTTTTTTTTTAATGTGTTTTATTGAAGTGATCACTGCCTTTTTTAATGATACAGTAATGTTTTCATAAAAATTTTACATCTACAAAGTAAAAAGGTTAAGTGTGATTTTATGTCATGTCTTTCCCCAGAGAGCAAGCAGTGTGAGCTTTCTCTTTTCTCCAGTGACTAAATTTAACCAAGCGTATTGCCCTGCTAAGCACAAGGGATAAGGTGTTTTGTTCTCTCATTGCAGTGAGGTTTTCTTTCTGGTAAGGAAGTGAATTTCTGTCTAAAACCTGAAGAAGTTCTCCAGGTTGGTTCTCCAGAAGAAGCTGGTCTAAGTTTGTTTTCTGCTCTTTTTCTTTTTGATCGGTGGAAAATGAACTTTGATTACTCTTTGTTGATGTTAAGTGTCCTCTTTTCTTGAGGGAACTGTGGAGCTTGTTGAAGCCCAGGAGGGTGAAATGATTGGCAAAGTGAGAAATTTAGATACTATTTTGGGAACTTGTAATTGGAGGGAATGGTGAGCTTTGAGGTTTGCTCAAAGTGTTTGCTTGCATTTTTTCACACTTTTCCCATGAGTGGGGAATTGGTGGGATGCATGGCCACAGGCTGCTTGCTGCAGCATGCATGCCTTGGCCACAGAAATTCCAAATCATGAGTCAAAATCAAGACTGGCTTGAAAAGAAGCTGTTAAGAAGACGGTGGCATTTTTATCCTATCTGTTATGTGGATTTGACCATTTTCGAGTGTAACCTCACAATAATACAGGTCATATTTATGCAGGGTAAGTAAGACTTAAGGTTGATGGCTGGCTATAAAGGATTTTGCCTATACTCATCAATCTAAAATGACAGGTAACTGACCTGATCTAATAGCCAGATTTTTTTTTATTTCATTAAGAGCTATAAATGATCCTTCAGTACTGAAATATCATAACTAACTTGTCCAAAAACACCCAAACTGATTATTTTAGAGATGTGATGGAATGGATGTTTTCTGTCTCTTAATTTTATCTTGGATCAAAATAAGTTTCTCTTCTCTCTCTCCAGTTTGCCCTTTCAGGATTGTGGGGAATGTTGATTTCTGCAAATGTTCTTTTCCTTTCCTTCCTTTGTAATAAAGAGTTTTGCAGCCTTTATCTGTGTTTGCTGGTACAGGATAATCTGATATTTTTGTTGGAACCGATCCTTCCACAACTTTTGACCTGAAAGTTTTTATGCTTCCTGACTATCTTGTTAATCTGGAAAAAAAAAGATTCTGTGTACTTTAAGTGTCACAAAGAGGGTTTCCTATTGCTGACAAAGTTTTATTTTGTATTTTGACTATAAATATAGTTGTGATTGCAGCAAAACACTTCATTTGTTGTAATGGTCTGTGTTGGTTATCATAGAATCATAGAATGGTTAGGGTTGGAAGGGACCTTAAAGATCTTCTAGTTCCAACCCCCCTGCCATCAGCAGGGACACCTTCCACTCAAAGCCTCAACAACCTGGCCTGGAACACTTCCAGGCAGGGGACATCCACATTTTCTCTGGGCAACCTGTTCCAGTGTGTTGCCACCCTCACAGGGAAGAATTTCTTCCTAATATCTAATCTAAACCTCCCCTCTTCCAGTTTAAAGCCATTTCCCCTTGTTCTATCACTAACTGCCCTTGAATAAAGTCTCTCCCCAGCCTTCCTGTAGCCCCTTCAGGTCCTGGAAGGCTGCTATAAGGCCTCCCCGGAGCCTTCTCTTTTCCAGGCTGAACAGCCCCAACTCTCTCAGCCTGTCCTCATAGGAGAGGTGCTCCAGCCCTCTGATCATCCTTGCTTTCTGAAGTAACATTCTTATTTTGTATTTTGAAACAATATATATTAAAAAACCTGTTTTTCCTTTCCTGAGTTCAGTTCATATGCTGCTTTCATCACGTTTCTGTTCTCATTACTCACTCTTATGTTATCCTTTTTGTTACTGCTAAACTCCACATCATTTTTCTTTTTGTTATTTCCTCCCCTTCCTCCTTTAATTCCACTGCTGCTGTAAAAATGGATCTTACCCTCTTGATTTTCCTGAATTTTAGTCCTACCTTGTATCTAACATCAGTGGTGATTTGATTTCTACCTTTAATTACTGTTTTCAATTCTTACCCAACTGCAGTCTCCCATCTGCTGGATTTTGAATGCTGCTGCAGCCAACTTCAGCGTAGAGCCAGGACTCCTCTTTTTCTCACCTCCAGCATAGTCTGGGTAGCTGCATCTCATTGCAGGCGCTGCTGTATGGAGTACTGCTGCTTGTGAAGTTAAAAAGGTCACATCCATTTCTTTGTTGGCTTTTGCAGCTGTGAACAGACAGAACTGTCACTAAATACTGCAGGATAAAGTGTTTTAGTACTAGCTCCTGCATGATTAAATTTGACCTGAAGAAAAGTCCGGCTTTTGTGTCTCTCTGAAATGAGAAACCTCAGTAAATCCTGCAGCACAGTGAAAGAGAGGCCTATGATGAAATACTTTTGAGAGCTTGTTTAGGAAGGATGTGTAAATAGAAAAATATAAACTGATTGAAGTTCAGTTCACAGAACGCCAAAAGATAACATTTTGAAACTAGAAATGGAAGCAGATGTATGATAACTACATTTAGTAGCCAGGCTTCTGTCATGGTTTTGGGGAGAAGCTCTCAGTGTAATGATGAGGTTGAAGAAGTGCTGTCAGTGGTGGGGTGTTACACTTCCTTAAAAATTACTGGAGTCTTCTTTTTCTTTTCGTTTTACTTTCCGGATACCCAGTGTAAGGGATGTGTAATCTTCAAAGCTTTAAAGTTTATTATTGTTTTACAGTGCAAAATGTACTTTTAAGATGTAATTCCTCAGTAGCTTTCCTTACGTTTCTTCCTGGCAAAATCTTTTTGAAAGATTGCAGAGTTCATCCTATTAATTGAACAGCATCTTTCACTTTGAAGTGCTCCAGCAATGCTTGGTATTACTGGCAGGCTCATTTTCATGGAAGCAGTGTCTTTCTTTATGGATGGCAGCTTTTATTGTTTTTCTCTGATCAGGAGTTTTGATTGCTTGTACTTGCTTAAATTTAGGTTTGGATGTGATACAGGGACCTTTTTCAATGACTTAGCATCCAAGTTGAAAACTGCCAAAGCAGTTTCAAAATGCGTTAGTTTTGTTGCTGCGTGGAGATTTAACGAGCTGCTTTGTATAATGGATTTATACAAACACGTGTGTGTGTGTGTATGGATGTATAATGTGTATATAAACTATTTTCAGTGCTTTGGAATCTTTTGATGTAGACCAGACAAAATTGGCAATTTTGAATGCTTGATGACTTCAAGCATTTATTCTTTGAGAAAAAAAAAAGCATTAGAAGCAGAAAATGAATAGGGCTTTTAAATAGTCTAGTGTGCTAAATTAGATGGCAATGGATGATGCATCAAATTGCTCTTAATCTTAAAAACTCCACCCAATTATAAATTCTGCAGTTACAGGTGTGGGTTAAGTGAATTTTGCAAGTTTTTTTTAGAAAGAGTATAGATTTACGTTACGCTAAAGATGAAGCTATAAGGATAGGTTTTGTTGTGCTGAATCCCACAAAGTGCCACACTGTTTTATTGATGTGCTTTTTGCTAAATACCTCACCCCTGAAGGAAAAATACGTGTAATAATTATACTTTCATGTTGAACTTGCCAGACTTTAATATCCTTTACCACAAACGTTGCCAACCTCATGCTGCATGCTTGTGCATGTTTTATTAAGCAGGTAGAGTATCTTGTGTATTTAAGCCACAGTCATAGCTTCCTTCTCTGGGTTTCATGAAACAAGGATGACACAGCCTTTATCCTCAGTTAACTTTGCATGCATCCCTTAACAGCTTCTCCCACAGCATTTTCCTCTGCTGTGTGAGCTGGAGTATCTCACTTGCAGCCCACACTGAGGTGGCACGGAGAGCTTAACCTGAGTGCGCAGAGCATGAGTGGAGTTGAAGTGAATTTCCTTGCATTTATAAATATATACACGTGTACCCACGCAGATTTTCTCAAGAGGGCTGTTGCTTCTGTGTGTTTTGGTAGAGCTTAAATTTGCCCTTAAGTCTTGTCGTTAACATGCGTGCCCACGTACCACACTTTTCCTCTCTGGTTGTATTTCAAGCTGGATCATGAAGGCCAGGGAAGTGTTTTGTGCTTCGATGCATTTGCTCTTTCTTGTTGCTGTTCTCTGAAGCACACAGTTGAGGAGACGAGGTATTATAACCATAGAGCAAACATTTCCCATGCACCCTCAAAAATAAAGTGCTAAAATAAAAATACATTTAGTTCCTGGCTGGACCCCTCTTTTCCCAGGAGGGTCTTTCATACTTTGCTTCACAGGTGCCTGTAGCGTCTCCAGCCCAGTGAAATTTTAAGCTTTCTGTGTGGAATGGAACTTTTGGAGGGGGAAGGATGGGGGGAAATCCCCTTTGCCTGAAATACCATTTATCCAGGCAGCTGAGGCCAGTTTCCACAGAGACATTCTGCATGGGCTCCTATCCCTCCAGCACAGCAGGAGCAAGCTCCAAGTCTCCTGTAGAGCACAGGCTGAGCTCTCCATGCCATTTTTTCATGTGTGTTATTCAATCTAAGGATACTCTGGTTCCTGAAAGTAAGAGGTGAAAGTGTGTTTGGTTGGTCAATATTGAAGGATAGGAGGCTTGAAACAAACAGTGGTATATTTTGGTGCTCTTAGCCATGGTCATTATTAGATCTTAAGTGGTCCCGGAAAAACATGTGTAACTGTGAACGCTAGAAGGAAGTTAGGTGGGCACCTGGAGGATGGCAATTACATGTATCTGTTGTGCTAGTCACAGAAATTAAGTTATTTCGTAATTAGTACTTTGTTTTCATCTGAATGACTCGCTTGTTCAACTGTGTCCTCTGCTCCAAAATCTGAAGCCTGTTGAGTGGTCATTGTCCACATTATGTACAACATAAAGGGGCTCTGGAACAGGAAGTGTTGATTAATACACAGGTTTATACTTCCTTTTTGTCTTGATACTGAGAGCAAGCACAGCCAACGTGCTGTAGGTGGTTCTTTTTTTCTCTTTCACATTCATGTTTTAGTTTGTGGGTTTGGGGTTGTGGGGTTTTGTTTGTTTGTTTGGGGGTTTTTTTGTGTGTTGGGTTTTTTGGGGTTTTTTTTGTTTTGTTTCCTTAAGGAAGTCGTTAGCTTGCCAAAGTATTAGGTTCCTGTATCTTGCTGGATGGGTGTGGATGGGGGTGATACCTTTCTAAGACAGGTGTATCTCCTCTTACAGTTGGTTTTAATCTCTGAAGGAAGGCCATAAATATTCCTCTCCTTCTCTTTGCATGTTTGGGAAGCACTCCTATATCATTGCATAAAACTTTGGATAACAGGAGTTAGGTTTTCAGCATACTGTGTTGCAGGTGACAGCAAACCCCTGTTACTATTAACAGTCATATCTTGTCAGCCAAGCATATTGCTGAGGACTCTCACTAGCAAGTGTCTGAGACCAGCTCAGTGCTGTTAAGTATGAAATGACTATCAGTGTGTATACTTGCATATGGTGTATCATATGTAGTAGGAGTTCTAGCTGCTGTTAGAGTGTTCTTCCTGGAGCCAAGAGATGCTGTGAATGTTGATCGTTGAGGACTACAAGTTAAGATACCAATGTAGGAGCACACACCTCCACAGAGCTGGTTAGGTGACAGTCCTGGAAAGGAGGGAGTACGGGCTTAGAGCCGAGATGTAGATCCTGTTTCTGATGTTGTGACAGATGCTGTTACTTGATCTGAGATGGGTCACTCTACTCTGTCTCAACTTTCACATGTGTGAGTATTTACATGACTTGTGGGAGTGGTGTGGAGACTCATTCACTAATTTTGGACTCTCTTTAAAAGTAAATATCCTAGTAATGACCTCATAAAATACAGAACAGTTAAGTAAAACATTTCTAAGGAGGAGATTTTTTTGGAATCTACCATTAATTAAAAATGTCTGATATTGCTTAGGAAACTCTTGTGTTTTGACATATCATGAAATGTCATGGTCCCCAAATGGGAAGTAGCAGAATTTAAAATAAATTACCTCAGTTATGTTCTTCGGGTCACATTTTAATGCTGTGTACTGAATAGACCTGCTTATATAGTTGGTAGATTTATGACAATACAGCTGACTTGTTTGGGATTATTAACAGTTCCTGCCCTGTGGTGGATGAGTGGTGAGAACACAGGTGTGGTCTGTGGGTGACTTGGGTTTGTCTGGTTTTGTGTTCATGGAATTGCTTGATGACTGGAGTGCTGAAGCTAAAGCTGAGATTTCCCCCATCTGTAAATGGGATTTTGCAAACAGATGTAACCATCAGTCCAAGGTTTTTATCCTCACTGGCCTCTTTTCTTGACCCCTCTTGTTGGGAAAGAGCTCTTATAACACCGTGAAGTGAGGAAAAACAATCCATTTGTTTTCATAGGGTTGTTGCTGTCACTCCCACTCATTGGCTCACTCTTTGTGAGTCTGGATGGCCAGTCACTAATCTGAAACATATTAATTAACAGGTTGTCCATAACTGGACAATTACTTTAAAGGATCAAGTAAAGCAAGATGGCTGAGCTTTCATGTCTGAAAGATCGTATGAAATATTTTAGTTATAGTTGATTTTATTATCTATTGCCTTATTTCCCGTTTCCTTATGAGTAAGATTTGTGCATTTTCTACTAATATGACATTGTAAGTTGAAATACATGTTCTTTTGGCAGTTCCTGCTGCTTTGGGTAGAACAGGTGCTTGATGGTTTTACCACCAAGAAAAACATCCCAGTTTGGTTTTAGCAAAGGTATGTGGGTGAGAATTCCCTCATAGATGGGAAATGCTGGATGCATTTCTGAAGAACTTTTTAACCAGAGATTCACTGGAAAAGGACATCTGCCCCTTGAACAGTTAATTTCCCTGTGTGGAGAAGGAGTGAGTGGCAGAAGAATATGATGATGATGGATTTACTGGATCATAATTTGTTTAAAGTAGGGCTCTTAAAGGGACGATCTTGACGTGGCACACTTGGGATTAATTTTTTAACGCATTCTTACTTTGATAACGTTTGAACAGTACATGTGTTCACATTTAAAGTAAACAGCTTGCATCTAATGCATGCCAGCGCTTTATGCAGGAAGAGGAGAAGCAGCAACCAGCAACCGAGCCCTTCAGAGGACCTCTGAGCCTACTGACAGGCACAGTTGCTCTGCGTGTAATTTGAAGAAAGGTATTGTGTCCCTCGGTGGCTTGGCTTTGACTGAAAGATGGAGCTTTGCGCTCTCATTTTGCACTGAAGACGGGCTCACAGATAAATAGGTCACTGTCTGCGGAACTATTTTGTACTAAATCGATTAAAAGCAACATGACCTTAAGCCTGATCTCCTTGCTCTACAAAGATATTGCTGAATTGTGGCTTCTTCTGAAGAAAAGCACAGGTGTGTCTAGTTTTTCAAATTTTCTTAGTTACTTGATTGTTGGTCAAGTAGAAACTCTGTTGGCTAACATTATCCTACTGAGGAAAATGGGATGTGTTTTAGTACAATGGCAAAAGTACTCTTTTTGTGTACATTCATATATAAATATAGTTTATTGTTACGGGTGTGTGTGCTCTGTCCTTGTGTAAATTTGCAATATATGCTTTTATTTGCGGATGTATTTCTCGGTACACCAGACATGGCCACTAAATCTATTCCTGTATTTTACACAGAAGGTACTTTTCTCAGGCTTCACTCATGCAGTGATTATGGCGATCACAACTGCTGCTAAAGCTTACAAGGAGAATTTGCTGTTGCAGAGAGCTGTCCTGCTGTTCCTGAATTACAGTGGGGTTTAATTTTTAATTCATTGCATTTTATGTAAATATCAGATAAATAATTTCTCCTGATCCCTATTTGAGATAAGGAAAAAGCATAGTTTCTTTCACAGGGTTACAATTTGGCATCCCCTATTTGTTAGTATAGGAGGGTTAATCTAAAATGCATTATTTCTAAAATTCCTTCAGTCAAAGCTTTCTATAGGAATCTTGTTTCTGTTAAGATATAATGAAACAGTGGAGATATTATTTGCTGTTAATAGTGCAGCTATAGTCCATTGCAAAACTGAAAGCCTGTTTTGTGGAATAGAGACAAGCAAAAATTGCTTCCTTATTCTGGTGCTTGAATTGACATGTCCAGTTGTGTTTTCTGCTTCTGGTATGCGTGACTGTGGCAGAGAAGGACCAGAGAAAGAGCACTGAGTCCATGGGCTGGTGTCTTCCTACACTGTTGCTTTTGAAATGTCAAATTTAAATGAAACAGGTATGTAAAGGGTGGATCTTCTTACTAATCTTTAATTAGTATTACTAAATAAATTATCAACATGTGAGTCTGAGTGCTGTGCTTCTCAGTGGTGCTCCATACTGCTAGGGGAAATACCAAAAGGCTTGCTGCTTAGGAGGAATGAATGAAAGATTTAAGAAAGGTGAGGCTAGCTAGATGGAAAGGGTGAACAGATTAATTAGTCTGAGTAACTTTTGGTCTTTATGTGCATCCTTGTCTGTGCTGAGAGGGGAGGGGTGGATATAGGAAACAGATTATTATTGTATGAGAGGGGGGATGTCTGTTTTAAACTGCAGAACCAGGGAGTGTTTTGTGTCAAATCATGATGGTGAACATGTAGCCATGCCATGACTATTTGTGTAAATTGCCAGGTTTAAAATAGGGGGTTTTAATCTGAATTTGG
The DNA here is from genome assembly GCF_000700745.2 of Antrostomus carolinensis. Lineage (NCBI taxonomy): Eukaryota > Metazoa > Chordata > Aves > Caprimulgiformes > Caprimulgidae > Antrostomus > Antrostomus carolinensis. The sequence continues at coordinate 97,095 of NW_010298926.1, read as the reverse complement.
TTACTGAGCAGTAAGTGAACAGGGCTGCTTTTGTTAGCAACTGCCAAGGCTTGATTTTCATCTGTTGACTGCCACCACTTCTTGTGGGCATGTTCAGTGTGCCAGTGATTGCTCCTTCCCGGAGAACTGTTGAAAGATTGTGTGTTCGAAGCGGGCAGAGGGTTTGTCCCTTTCCCCAGCACTGATCTTTCCTCTTCTTCCTGAGCACTATAAAGGGTTGGGGCGGTGGGGGCGTTGTGCCTACAGTCAGCATAAGGAGGGGATGAAAGCAAAGGAGAGATCTCAGATATCCATCTTTCTGTTCTCAACCCTGTGAAAAACAACATTGTCTTAGGGAATTCCTTTGTCAGTCCACATCAGGGAGTGCAGGTAGAAAGATGGGGAAAAAAGATGGACAAACTGAACAGGGAGGATGGGTATGGGATTATGGGTGCAGGACTCAAGTCTCTGTTCTCCTTAAAGACTGCACAGGTAGTTGTGAGCAACGCTGGTTCCAGTTTTCAACATCCAAATAGGGGTGAAAGCACCTCCTGTCTTGTAGGTGCATTGCAAGACTAAAAAGCTTCTGACACAATTTGGATGTGGCAGTAGAGGAGTGCGGAGCCAGTGCTGCCTGTCTGTGGCTGGAAAACTCCCCAGGAGTCAGCAAGTTCTCTCCAAGGAACAGGATCCCTCATGGAGGTTCTTCTAGTCTTCTTTGTAGGCAGGGGAAAAGTGGAAAGAGAATGGCTGGAGTCCATTTTTGACTGTGGCTGGATCTTCTGTGTGTTCTTGAAACTGAAGGGAGTGTCCTTAAAATCTGTCTCTCTCAGCCTTGTTTGCAGTGAAGGTGGGCTTCCTTCAGCTGCTGGAATCAGGTGCAGCACGTGGGAGTCACGTGCTGGAGAACAAATGGTACAGTGGAGGAATTGCTATCGTTTGCCACATCTCGGTGTTAAGAACATACCAAAGCTTTATCTGAAAGGAGGAAAGCAAGGCAAGTCAGTATCATGCTTGTTTGCCTATGAGACAGGGTATGATGTGATCTTTTCAGAGCTATAGGATCCTGCAAAGCTGCTAGTTGTTGGCACAGGACCCTTCTGGAGGGTTGTGACCAGTTCTTATGAGGCAAATCATTGTCTGTTTTTTTTAGGAATCTGAGCTACTTAATCATGAGAGCTGGGGCTTTTCAGCCTGGAGAAGAGAAGGCTCCAGGGAGACCTTGTAGTGGCCTTCCATTACCTGAAGGGGCCTACAGGAAGGCTGGGAAGGGACTTTTTCAAGGGCAGTTAGTGATAAGATGAGGGGTTATAGTTTTAAACTGGAAGAGGTATTTAGATTAGATATTAGGAAGAAGTTCTTTACTATGAGGGTGGTCAGACACTGGAACAGGTTGCCCAGAGAAACTGTGGATGCCCCCTCCCTGGAAGTGTTTAAGGCCAGGCTGGATGAGGCTTTGAGCAACCTGGTCTAGTGGAAGGTGTCCCTGCTGATGGCAGGGGAGTTGGAACTAGAGGATCTTTAAGGTCCCTTCCAACCTAAACCACTCTGTGATTCTATGATCATGACTCTGGGATATTTCCTCTTCTCTTTGGAAAGGCATTTGCCTCAGTTTTCCTTTTTTGGTTGTTTTAGTTTTGTTTTCCAGAGAATTGATATACCATGTAACATATGGTTGTAAACAGATTTTTATTAGCCTGAGATTCAGCAG
>NW_010298926.1:0-95395 GCF_000700745.2 Antrostomus carolinensis | reverse complement strand
TTTCAACATAACTAAATTTTACCCTATTCTATATTAATTTTAAAGTCTATACTGAATGTAGTACACAATTTAGTTGGTATGCCTTCATTTGTTGTAATGCTGTGATATCTGTGTTGGAAATTTCTGCTTTCTTTCTGGGATGTGAGGTGGGCTTGGGGACTTATTACCAGGGAATTCCTTCAGAATGACAGAAAAACTTAGGTTGGAAGGGACCCCTGGAGGCTGTCTAGTTCTGTCTCTTGCTCCAAGCAAGATTAACTTTAAAGTTAAAGCAGTTTTCTTGGAAACTTGTCTGAGTTTTGTATACCTCTGAGGGTGGAGACTGCTCAGCCTCGCTGGGCAGCCTGTTCCAGTGAATTTTTGTCCCTTTCATTCAGCTGTGATTTCCCATGCTGCAGTGTGTGACTGTTACCTCTCATCCCTTTGCTGTGCAAAGTTTCAGTAAGGACATTTACTCCTTTCTAGTAAGTGTTAGTCTGCTTTAAAAACTAAAATGAATGCTCCAAACTTCTACAGAGCACCTCAGTGGTGTCATTGAAACCTGCTACTTACTGACTTAGGGACAGGGTTTTAAAAGTAAATCCCCATCTTAAGAGCACTAATGTGACTTTTTTGTTGTTCATTTGGCTTTTTGTTTGTTTGTTTTAACCTGCCTACAGTCTCAAAGGAGCAGACTATCCAGTGAAGTCAAATGAGACTTCAGGTGAGAATACCCACCACCAGGGAAGTCCAAGGTCAAAGTTTGCTCTTTAGCCTCTTCACTGTACATGAGGTATGAGAGATTCTGCCTCTCATCATTACTGTGTTACACTGAAATTAAGAGAGCCTTATATGTATGTTTCCTCAAATACTTTTATAGATGCTCTGACTCAGGTACTTCTCTAAGCATCAGGTATTCAAAACTTCATTTACATGGCTTTTCTCTTCAAAATGCAGTCTTACTGTCACTTTTTTAATATGCATCTACTTTGTACTTGGCACACACAAAATAGGGATTTTTTTTTTTTCCTGGAAACTTAAGTAATTTCCCTGTATGCCCAAAAGGGCAGATTTTAAAGAGAAAGCTGTCAATCTTTGGACTTCAAGCCTAGCAAAACAACTTCTCAAAACAGAGGTAACATTCAGTTAGACTGTTGCCATTACAGAAACAGAATCTAATAGTTTTTTGCAGATGGGACTCAAATAAATCCAAGAAATTATATCTTCATTGATTTGTTTTGCACGGTTTCCATCAAAAATAACTCCTTGCGTACAGGGCAGAGCTTTATTTAGCAGACCTTGATTAATCATTACAGCCATGTGCTGAATTCTCAGATTGGATAATGAATTGATGCTTAATTTGAGGCCTAAAAAAAGGTGAAAAAGAGGGTCTGTAAAGCAAAGGAGGGGAGGCTTCTGCCAAACCTCTAACATGCTGCCTGGAAAAGACTGGATGTGAGCAGCAGACTGGACTCTTTAGCTGCCCATGATAGATACTGAACCATGTCCTGAAGCAGTTAATATTAGCAGTGCTTTAGAGAGACATGTGATGGGTTTAATCTTTTTAATGGCATTGGGCAGTAAGACATAGTGCTTCAGGAGCTGCTTCATTAACAACTCTGTCATCTGTGTGGTAAGGTGGGGCAGTCAGTTTGGTTATGAACTCAACCACCTCTTTTTTGTTAGTGATCTGTAGTTGGAGTCCCAATAACTTGGAACTTTACAAACAGCTGCAAGTAGATATGTCTTAGCTGGAAACTAGTACTCAGCTCCCTATAAGCCATCTAGTGAACACTTAGCTCTTCCTTCTCTCTCACACCCATGAAGTGTTCCACATCCCCTTTCAAAACATGAATTTATAGATGTACAGTTCTATGGAAAAGAGTGTTTGTGTCAGAGTACCGTAAAATATATGGTTTGTTAGAAACTATTCTAGCCATACTCCATATCACTGAAATGATAAAATTTAAGAAAGACTTTTTACCAGGTCCTGAAGTGGCAGGACAAGTAGCACTGGTTTTAAATGGAAAGAGGATAGTTTTAGATTGAACATAAGGAATAATTTTTGTTTCACTGTGAGGGTGGTCAGACACTGGAACAGGTTGTCCAAAGAAGTTGTGGATGCCCTTGGAAGTCTTCAAAGTCAGGTTGGATGAGGCTTTGAGCAACCTGCTCTAGTGAAAGGTGTCCCTGCCCATGGCAAAGGGGTTAGTCTAAATGGTCTTTGAAGGTCCCTTCCAATCCAAATCAGTCAGTGACAACCTCACAATTGTTAGCACTGCAGCTGAATACTGTGATTAACATCAAGTCCTGTTTCCAGGGTTTCAAGGAGTGTGCTGTGCAGGCTTGTACTGTAGCTGTGTGTATTGCTAATCCGCCCTGAGTAAAGGAAGTATAATTTCTCTCCAGAATAGATAATGTACAATAAGCAGTTAGATTTTACCACTTTGCTGTTTTATAAAAGTTATTTTAATTTTCAGATCAAGAATAAAATCACATGTTATTTAAAATCCTATCTTGCTTCTAAAATATCACAAAAAAGTAGCATTCCTTTAGCAGGATTGCCAAGTATTCATGCAGCTGATTCTGTGCATGTTGAGTTTTCAGTCAAAGCTTTGGGGCATGCTTTGAGATATGTATTTTTCTGCAAAGGGGAGGTTGAAAGCAGTTGGTTTCAGTGGAGAAGAATCTTTGGTTTGGTTGCCTGAGAAGATGTCCACTATAGTATATGTGTTTTCAAAGCTTTGGGGCATGCTTTGAGATATGTACTTTTCTGCAAAGGGGAGGTTGAAAGCAGGTGGTTTCAGTGGAGAAGAATCTTTGCTTTGGTTGCCTGAGATGTCCACTGTAGTATATGTGTTCAAGCTATTTGATTGTGTCATTTTAAGTCATGCTGAAGACAAGTCCTGTAATTTGGATGTAGTTCTTGTATTCAGAATTGATCTTCCTATTTTCTGTATTTGTAATACTTCCCCTTCTCTGCAATACTTTAGTACTTAGAAAGCAAAATTCCTATAATAATTTTCTCAGAGCATTAAATCTTATTAAATGCAGTTGGCAAAATCTAACATTTTTGTTACTCCATGGAGGCTTGCTTGCTAAAGTACTAAGTGAGACACATCTGGGTCAATCACCTTCTTAGCACCTCAGTGCTTGCTGGGGGAACATTCTCTGCTGCTCAGGCTGTATCTAATATTTCTCTGTTAAAAAAAAATAAAAAAATATTTGCTTTATGCATAATCTGCTTCTTGTCGGTGGCTAAGTACATCTAATACTTTAGCAGTATTTTTATGCTAAATACTCAGTATGACTGCAGTATTAAGGAGTTAATGATGCTGCAGTTTTGGCAATATTTGTTAACCCTATTTTGGGGGCATGGTTCTTAGCAGTCTGAAACTGTCCTGCAAGAACAGAGAAGGGCTTATCAGCAGACAAATAAAATTTATTTTTATTTCCAGGACATCCTGGAAAGATTATGGCAGTAATATTATTGTTGCAGTAGTAAGTGCATGCTATACATACCAGGTGAATTTTTGCTTTTAGCTGGTAAGTCCATGTGATGGTGTTGCTGCCCTTTATCTCTAACTCTTCTTTGTCGCTGACAAAAAATTATGCTATAATATGGCTATGTGACATGATTCAAAATTCCCCTTCCTTCTCAGTTTGGGAAATAATTATCATGACTTGAAATAACATGAGGAACATCTTTCTCACCAAAACAGATTAGGTGTACTTAAACACTGTATGGAGCAAAAGGACGGCAAAACAGATTAGATGTTCTAACTGATACTCTTGCAATAATTGCAACATCACACACACACACACCCCTTTTTGTTTTTTTGCATAGCTCGTAGTATGATTTGTCTTGTTTTAGATTTTCTTCAAGTATAAAGAAATATTAGGTCTTGTGTTGATCCCTAGATTGCCTTCCTAATTATTACATAGTTTTCTCCTAGTCAGAGATGGGCTAGTGCTTGATTACTCTTGTAAGCCATATCCAAACTTAATGCTGATCCCTGAGAAGCTGTGGAACTACAGAGTATGTGTGTCAAGAAGGTGTGACTGATGAAGCAGAAGAGGAAGAAGATGTAGTTTTTAGCACTCACAGTACCCTATGAGTACGTCTATGTGAGGCCACATCTGGAATATTGTGTCCAGTTCTGGGCCCCACAGTTCAAGAAGGACAGGGAACTGCTGGAGAGAGTCCAGCACAGAGCCACCAAGATGATTAAGGGAGTGGAGCATCTCCCTTATGAGGAAAAGCTGAGGGAGCTGGGTCTCTTTAGCTTGGAGAAGAGGAGACTGAGGGGGGACCTCATTAATGTTTATAAATATGTAAAGGGCGAATGTCAGGAGGATGGAGCCAGGCTCTTCTCAGTGATGCCCAATGGTAGGACAAGGGGCAATGGGGGTAAGCTGGAACACAGGAGGTTCCACTTAAACTTGAGAAGAAACTTCTTTACAGTGAGGGTGCCAGAGCACTGGAACAGGCTGCCCAGGGAGGTTGCGGAGTCTCCTTCTCTGGAGACATTCAGGACCCGCCTGGACGCCTTCCTGTGTGATCTCATCTAGGTGTCCCTGCTTCGGCAGGGGGATTGGATTAGATGATCTTTCGAGGTCCCTTCCAATCCCCAACATTCTGTGATTCTGTGATCTACTATACAAGGAAGCAAGAGGATTATATTTCCTTTGACATTCATGCTTTGAGGTGATATTATTTAGGAAAACTAAGATGGAGTTTTATTGCCTTTTGCAAAAGGGGAGGTGGAAAAAGGAAGAGAACAAAGACATCATTTGATATGCATAATAAGTGGACAAATAAAAAAAAACTTTTGAGAAGACTTTGAAAGAAACAAAAATCTTGTTTGGCTGTCGAAGTATATATTTTAAGCAGCTATTTCATAATTTGAGTCAAGAAAATGGGAACTGTCATACCTCTTGTTGTAATGTGCCAGCCCAGCAGCACTGCATTTGCTATACACCTAAAAAGTTTGGGTTTTTTTTTTTAAAGAAGGATCAGTGATTAATCCCCCTACATTAAACCAAACCATCATCCCTGTAGTTTTGTAGGTAGTCCTGTGCCAAAGCTCCAAGCCTGTGATCTTAAAGAAGAAACAGATGGACTTTTTTTTTTTTTCTTTAATTGTGATTACAGGAAGCAGGAATTACTTGGGTAAAGCAGGTGGTTCAGGATGCATCTATATAATACAAAGGCTTTTTTGTTTTTCTGTTATTTCACACATGACAAGTTCCCATCCTTTGTGTTTAAATATTGGAATTGCAGCATTTGGAGATTAATTTATGTATCTTCTAAGTAGTATTGTTCTTCAGGTATGATTAAACAAGCAGAGTTATCAAGTTACGTTTCAATGGAATCTTTTAAATATTACCAAAATGTATGGATTATGAAAAGCGCTGCAGAAATATAATGGACTCAGTGAACGATGGTCAGGGCTTCTGATGCATGAGTCATTAAAAACACCACTCAAACAATAAGTGCCTCTGTCCACTGTGCATGGGCTTATAATAGAGGGAAGATCAGTCCTAAAGTTTTAAGATTTTCTTTGGCAGTACCACTTCCAAGTCTTGACTCAGCTAAATCCTTACTCAGCACTGAAAATGTGTGGGATTCCAGCCTAGCCTATCGTAGCAATGGGCTACATAGAATAGTATGTCTATGCATATTGTGGCAATAGGCTATGCAGTCCCAGAAAATGAACTGATGAGTAATGCTGCAGAAGAGGAACTTGCCTAAAGCATGATTCACTGAAAAGAAAAAGTGTCTCAACTTGAACGCTTCTCTTGAATGGAAACTGTTTTTTTCTGACTAGGAAAGGAAATGGGAGATGTAGCTTGACTGTAGGCTGTTAAGCTTTTACAAGTAAAATTCTTACACACCTGTATCATTTAAAATATTTTTTGGACACCCAGTGCCGTACAAAGCTGTTTGGAGCACGAGGTTGCTTTATTGCTATTTATGCTAGCAATTGGGATGCTGGTGGAGGTGAAGACTTTGTATTTCCTGCTTGCTTGGGGTATTTTAGCTCACCAGAAATGAACAAGTTGTGAGAGCACAGTTTTTCCCAAGTGATAATTTCCTTCCTAATGACACTTTAGCAGAGAGCTGCCTTTTGCATTAAAATGTCAGAGGTTCAATCTCTCGCTTTTCCTGGCCCCTTATTTTGATTGCAGAGTGGTCAATAAAATAGAAATGAACTCTTCCTGAAGATATTTTGAACTGGTAAGGTTTTAATACTTAGTTTCTGAACACTTGCTTGAACTCCTGTCATCAGCCCAGTGTGGCTACAAATAGTACATGGACCTGAGGAGCTCGGTCTGCAGCTGTTGTGCCTGAGCACTCCTGGCAGCAGAGGTTGCAGGCATTATTACTGTTCAGCGGTGATTTTTAAAATTCAATTTTAAACCTGGAGAGCTCTCTAGGCATCTGGACTAGCTCATTAGTTTCATGTGGCTTAGCATGGAAGACGCTATCTTCACCAGCTCTGCTGCTCTGGCCCTTCCGGCTTTGGGGGTTACACAAAGGAGCTGACTGTTAGTGATGGTGGTCGGGGGGGTGAAGATGAAGAGGAAAGAATGAGGAAATGAAAGGTTTGCCTTGGGGCTGAGAGAGATGAAGGGACTGCTCTGAAAGTCATTATCTTGCATTTATAATTACCACATGGGAGAGTGCTTTAATGAAGAGATTTTTCAAATGAAGACCCCCTTCATAAACGGTATTCAACTGTTTGAGTGGGTAAGCTGTTCCAGGGGAGAAGCAAAACAAAACTGATTGAGAAAAAGACATTTTTTTTCCTCAATTTAAGGCATGAATTTAATAGAGAAGCCACAGACGCATTTTCAGGAAAATCTTGCTGACTTGGTAGGAAAGAGGAGGAGGAAAAATGGTTTGTCATTTGCTTTATGGTGTGCTACTGGGTTCTGTGCTGAAAGGCATAATTGTATCCGTATGTGTACAAACAGGTTGGCTTTCAAGTTGGTATAAAGTAATGGCCGTAGAATTTCATGCAGAACTACTCAAAGGGTGGTGTAATTCCAGCTGGGAATTACACATTTCCCAGCTGAACTTCCCAGACTTAGTAGGAGTTGGATTAAACCCATTACGAGAGGCTCATGAGTTGTGTTGGGAGACTTCCTTCTGTGTAATGTAGGTATGGTCCCTTCAGACTCCCCTCCACTGTTGTCTTCTGTGAAAATAGTTTTACTTCAGCATGTGAGGCGAACTCTTAATGACGATGAGTTTCAGTTTGATTGGAAAAGGAACTGAAATATCGAGTGACCTTGATTGTTTTCTCAGATCCAGGTTTTTTTAGGGCTTACTGGCACCAGGTAATTCAAGCACAAGTTACCTTTGTGCCCTCGTGCTTAAATCTGTCATCCTACTTCATTTGAGATGCAGTCAGGTGCCTTTGATGGGATGGGGTCAGGCCCCTCTAAGCCATCTTCTGCTGTCATAGAGACAGCACTATCAAAGCAAGATTTAAAATTGTATTAGAAGATTATATATCTGCAAGACTGTGGTTCACATGTTTAAAGAGAAAGGCTTTTTTTTTTTTTTTTTTTTTTTTTTAATGAGAACCACGTATTTAACTGATTCCTTTATGTTAGCAAGATGACACTTCTGTCCTGTCTTGAACGCATAATTTAAACACTACATAATGTGGTCTTTAAAGAACCCCCAGTTGTTGGCTTAGGAAAAAAAAAAAAATTTTGTTCATTCACAGCTATTATGTGTGTTCAGTTTTAAAAATCATGATGAAAAAAGCAGCAATAACTTTCCAGAACCTTATTTTACTGGTTATTAGCACCCACAATACCAGATGCATTATAAATCCCAGGGTCTTTATTTTAAGCAGACTACTCCGGAAAAATCTTTACATGAGCTCTTCAGGAAAGACTGGATATTATGTGAGCATCTCTTTTCGGCCATGGATTTTAGATGGAGTAAACCAGACAAACTCTTAGTTCTCTATTTTGAAAATGTCATGTAAAGTAGTCAAGGTAGAACAGGGAAAATCGTGGGCTGTGTAAATCTTAATCCATGTAAGTGGAAGTAGAGTTCGAGCCTATGAAGATGCCTTAGAAAAGCAGTGAACGTATTTTCAGTAATTCTGTATTTTAATGTGCACTTAATTAGCTTTACTAAAATGGAAATTGTCCCTAAAGACTGTAACAGGTGGTAGGTTCTCTATTTAAAGAATATTTCCTTTAAATGATTTTCCTCAAAGTCCACAAGTGTAAGGAGTGTGTGCCCTTGCAGTCTTTCATTACCTTATCCTGTTAAGGAAATACCATATTCAAGTAATGATGGGCAAACTTAAAGTGAAATCAGATTTAGTTCCAGATAAACTGTGATAAACTCTTTCTTCTAGAGGGATGCTAAATGTGAAGGAAATGAAGCAGAGTGATGAGTTTTTACAATTGCATCTTCTCTGAAAGGAGACGGGACATTGGAGAGGAATTTCTGGCTAAATCTGTGAGTGCTGATACTGGGTTCAGGTGTATCCTGTCAAGCTGCAGGAGGCAAACTGGTCATCAGTTCCAACAGCTGTACTCTCACATTGTTTTGTACTGCTACTTGTTATCTCAGTTGTTTCAAATTATTGAAAATCAGCTCTGATCTTAAAACATATTCTGCTTCCTGAAGGGTGTCATGAAACCAGATCAGCAAGATGAGGAGAGGGCTGTGCCTTGGTGGAGGAGAGCACAGCAGGAAGGGCTTTTGGAGGTTTTCCATCTATGAACAGGCACAGTGTGCTGCTGCTCCTGCAGTTGCAAACACACTGGCTCCTAAATTTGAGTTAAAACTGAGTTTAAAATCAGGGGGAGGAAAATACTGTCTTTTCAGTGAAACAGTATTTGGCTGCAAGGTTGTGGGCTGCCCTGTGCTGATTGCAAAAGTGCCTGTTCTGATCAGGAACTTTGGAGCAATCAAATCTAGACTTCTGTCTTTACCTGGCAAGAGTCAGGACCACAGTGGAATTGATCACACATATACATGAGGAAATAGTGATCATTATGTATCTGGGAAACATTAAGAGTTTCCCTGACTTATGAACATCTTGCCTCTTGAATGGTGTGTGTCGCATATTTACTTAACGTATTAACACACCTATTTTCTTACATGGTTATGCTGCAGTAATGAAAATAATTTCTGCCTATGACTGTAGGCAGGATGGCATATTACAAAGTAATTACATTCTTTTCCCTTTTCCCATCTCCCACAAAAAAAAATTAGGCCTTGATCTTGTAATAGGTTATATTCAGGTAAATAGATCTGCCTGCAGGCGTTGGTTTGCAGAATCAGGGGTGGTTAGTTTCTTAAATGCTGCTGCAGGAGGGCTCCTTGTATTAAAAAGCACTGACAGCAAAAATAAAATCTAAAATCCTTTTTCCCTTGGGTGGAGTCCCCTCTTCTGGAAATGACTTAGCCATCTGAGATTGGACTTTTGAAAGATCGGTTCAGTTTTCTGTTAAAAACATTAAGATGACATAACTGAAGGTCTGGGTGAAATATGATTTAACAGTTAGACATATCCACTTATGGATTGGACAGCATGGTATGCAGAGGTCTTCTGATCAAGCAGCAGTTCACCAGATGGAGAAAAATAGCTCTGGTCAGGGTGTGACCTTGAAAGTGGTCATGGGTCTTCCTCTGCCCAACTGGCTGAAAGAGAACAGAGAAGTTCTGTTTCCCAGTATAAGTTGTTGAATATCTGGAAGTAGTAACTGAAAGTGGGGATTTTTTTCTGTTCTCAGGTGGTTGCACTTCTCAGAATTTTACACACATGAGGATCACTTGTAAAAGTGAGCAGCTCTCCCCTCAAGATCTAGCATTTGAAAGATCTCGGTGATAGCAGGTCCCTTCTTTGAGGGACGGAGCTCTACTTCTGTTTAATCAACTTGTACTTTAAGGCAGATTGCACTTACCCTTATGTAACTTTTAGATTTTTACTCACTTTTCCTGTACATGCTCACAGTTCTGAGTGTCACATTTGTGACTATGTCTATCTTAATGGCATTTCAATGTACGTTAAACCCAAAACTTCTTTATTCTATGCCAAATTAAAAGAAATATTTAAAAAAACAAACAATGAAAATGCTAGGTTATCCCTTCACTGCTTTTCAATGAGGCTAAAAATGTAGAATAATTAATTTTTAGAAATTGCAAAAGAGTAAACTTTCTGTTTCCTTGTTAAAAAAAAAATGAGATCATAGTTTAATGAATGGGGCAACTCTGTCATGCAGTCTTTGTCGTGGTCAGCAAAACTTAGGTTTCTACTTGACCTCTGGAAATACGTGGGAAACACCTCTGCTCAAACACTGTGGCAGAAAATCAGAACTAGGGAGAGCAGTGTGTTTGTCGTTAAGCTAAAGCGGAAGGGCTGAGATAAAAGATTAAGCAATGCTTCTCACCGTTGAGGTACAAATGTGTGTGTTCAATGTAAGGATGTCCTTTCAAGCCTGTTCTACTTACCTTATTGAACGCTGTTGCCTTGGGATATTTCAACACTCGATAACAGATCATAAGTTTCTCTTTTTCCTATGAGTTGAGAAGGTTTTAATAAAAATTGAATTTGATATGTAAAAAAACTCATTGTTTAACATAATTCTTGAGGAATATTAGCTCTACAGTGTTTGGTTCAGTGACATCCTGTACTGCTTCTGAGTGTCACCAAAACCACATTACTCTTTTATCAATATGCTGTTCAAAGAAAAGTTTTTCCTTGCAGACACTTGAAAGACTCCAAACGTTGTCACATATTTTTCAAAACTTGAAGAGTTTTCTGGATGTTTGTGTTCTAGGGATGATTTTTTTTAAGTCTGCTGTGAAATTTTACATAAAGTGGCTTTGCAATGCTAATTTTCTTTTTTCACTCCACAGATGAAATCATGCATCAGGATATCATTCCCCTCTATGCTGCAGATATTCAGGACCAGTTAAAGAAACAATTTGCTTACCTGTCAGGTAAGACTATGGTGTTCCCTTCTACAAACATTGCTCAGGTGTATGGTTGGGCCTATTGTGCTTTCATAGTTCTTGAGGTCTTGTATAGGAGAAATTAATATTTTATGAGCAACTCAAAATACAGACGAGCAAGACTTGTTATTCCACGATTTAGGAAAAGAATAATTTATTCTTCTTATTATTATTTAGAAAAAAGTGTAATAGGAATTTTATATTATAGTTAATTTTCCAGTATCCAGGATAATGGGATGGAATTGGGAGTAGGATAAAAGAATAACACGGGAAAATAAATAAGGAAGTGCTGATGAGCCCATTACGACAGCATGTAGTCTCCTGTCATCAGGAGGAGCTGTGGGTACTTTCTCTGTGCTCCCCAGTGCTTGGAGCTGAGACAGGGCTGAGACACTTGACCTAGAGCTGTCTGAGCTAACTGAGCCCTCACTGGGAGTTGGAGAGTGCGGTGTGGATGTGCTGGTGGTTGCTGTGATCTTGCAGTCCAGGGCCCACAGGCTATGCTGCTGCTGGCTTTGCTTGGCAAGAGCTCACTGACTCTTGTTGTACTTGTAGTCGTTAATTATGATTTATTCCTGCCACAGATCCACACAAGCTAAACTAAGTGTGGATCTGTGGTGGTAGCACTTGGAAATAGGATTATTTTGTTTATGAAGTTGGATGTTCATGTTCCATTTGAGAGGATGATGTTTAAGCTACAATTCTTTTCTGGCAGTTTATTTTTTTTGACTTCCCAAGCTCTTCTTTCTTATCCAGGATCAAAAAAAGCTCATAATAGTGTTATGCAAGAATTGGCCTATCTAGGAAACTGCAAGTAGAGTTTACATTCTTTTTTTGTCCTTCTGAAGTGAGGGGCAAACTGCTGACTACAGTAGATGAATAAAATCTCATTGAGTCCAACTAGAGATTGTTCACTTCTTAAGATTGTTTGGTTTGCACAGCCACAAGCGTCTTCAGCACTCATTACATCCACTGTGCAGTGGAGCTTAGTAAGCTCTGTTGTATTTTATCATTCTTGGACAGTTCGACTACTAGGCATTTTCATTTCACTTTGCACTTCAGTTCTTTTAACCTAATATTCTTCTGCAGGACACTGATGGTTAATTTTCTGTGCTGTACCAAATAGTGGTGTTATGGATTCTGTGAACAAAGGAACAGAGCTAATACTTTGATACTCGATTTAGGTACAATTTGTTTGCTCTTGCAATTGTGCTTACGAGTGGCTTTGCTGAATTGCCACTTAAAGACATTCACAGGGAGTGTGTGAGTGAAGGGGACTTTTTTGCTTATTACTAAGTTGCCTTGAAAATAGAGTATCAAGACATGACATAAAACTCATTAAAATGAAGTCTATACTTATGGAAACTTTTGGAAGACAGCATCTTTGCAGATATGGTGAATCCCTTAACATCTTAGATGCATTTCAGTTTTTAGCTTTTTAACAGCAATGTGACACATATTTGAGAATCACTTTAGTTTCTCTTAATAGGATGTATCTAGGTCTCGTGGGACGCTTGCTTGAATAGTGAATGAAGCCTAGCCTGCTTCTACAGCTAAAGGCTGTAGCCCTTCCCAAACTACTTTCTGTGTTTTGATTTAATTTGGGGTCACTTCTTTCTCTTGGTCTCTTTTCCTCTGCAGGTACAAAGTAATTTGTGTCCCTCATTCTCTTAGATTGTAATGGAAATGCTACAGGGACAGCCAAGTTAGGATTGAAATGAAGCAAAAACTGACAACAATGCTTCAGTTTGGTAAACAAAGCAAAGTGCAATTAGATCAAGGTGCTTCAACAGATGTGGAAGACTCTAGCTTTTGCTCAGCAGTGAGTATGCAGTCGTGAGTTCAGTTAAATCTAATGGAGGGGCAAGCTGCGGGTGAGGTTTTTAATCAGTCATTCACGTAGGAAGTTTACAAACCCCAAAGTTAATATTTCACCTCAGGCCCAGCTGTTTACTTTTTCCCTTGGAGCTTTTTCTTTCTGTGGAACAAAGTCCTTATCTTTGCAAGAATTGTCGTTACTCTTTTTCGTTGTTGCTAGGTTGTATTAAACATCCTCTCTACATTGTTCGCTGTTTCAGCTGTATTACTTTTTTCTTCCTTTAGTTTGTATTTTTGCAACCACTTTTTCTTCTGCATTGCAAAATATCTTCTACTTTTTTTTAAAAAAAATCCTCACGGAGGATATTGGAAGGTCCATTTAAAAGTCTGTGGAAGATGTATTTGTTAGTCTTTCATTCACACTTTATATTTTCTTTCATAAGTATTTTTTTTCCCCTTTCCTTGATTGGAAAGTTGCTGTGTGACTTTCATTCCCAACTTTGCAACTGTCTGCCATTGCTGTATGCAGGTATGTTAAAATAAATGTAGATGAGGAAGAGCATTCAGACAGGTGTGTATGTTTATATGCATCTTAAGTCGTACAAGCTATGTGATGTGCAAATGAGACTCCTGGGCATCATAAGTACTGAAACAATTATTTCAACTCACTTTCCTTTGAATGCCTCTTTATACATTGAACAACTTCAAACAAAATATTTCCATTAAAGGAAATACAAATACAGGTTCAGGCTACTTGCATTTTTGTCTCTTGATTTATAGTTGGTTTTCCTGCAGTTGAAAAAGTTAGCATTGGTACTAGCTTTCAAAATGCTTATATCTTTGGCCCTTTAAATTATCACTTTAAATAATATGCTTCTCCTCACTCTGTAACTTTATTTCCTTGGCTGTGTTCCTGCTCTCCTCTGTGGAAGTGACCTGAAAATACCTCGCTGTTTAAACTCTTTGCTTTGAAGGATCCACGGGTACTGATTCTGTTTCTAAAATTGTGTTTAAGAAATTCTCAGTGGATCCTGTACCACGTATGTGGCATCAGTTAGTTAAAAATACCAATTTGATTTTTGTTGCCAATATAACATGGTCAATGGTTATGCTATGTATTCACAGTGGAAGAGGTATTACTTAGCAGTTTCCTTTCAGAGGTGTAGGCTTAAACTGCTATTTTATATTCACTGTGCTAAACCCACAGTCAGTAGAGATTTCTTTTTTTTTTTTTTTTTTTTTTTTAAGAAAAAGAAAAAAGGTAGTAAAGGAAAAAGAGAAAGGGGAAAACATTAATCTAATATCTCCAGTTCAGATATCTTCAGGTACAAATTTAGTTATCACAATCTGATTTCTAAGCCAGTATACTTGCTGCTGATTAGCATGGGCAAAATGCAGCTTGTGAAGTTAAAAAACTAAAACTTCTCTCTCATTTCAAGGAAAGAATATTTTAATAAATTTCTCTTGATTCTGCTTTTCTTTGCAAAGGATAAACAATGAAGCTTTTATCCACTACCTCATTGAGTTCTACATGTAATTTCAAATATTCTGAGTACTCCAGTTAAGTATATTATGAAAGTAGAAAGGAGAAATTCTTTATCAGAAACATACAAACATAATAGATGAACCACTATAACAGTAAAGCAAAATATGTAGTAAGCTTTTCTGTCATTCACATGAGGACCTCACTTTTGACATGATTGCAAATGAGTTTACTTTTACTTAAGCTAGGTCTTTTGAACCAAAGTTGTAGATCTGAGCTATAACAGTGGTGATTCTCTTGAATCTTGTGTGTGCATATTGATCAACATAGAGATCATATTGTTTTCTTGTAATCTGAATACCATTTCATTTGCATTGCAGATTCAGGCCAGAAAACCTACCTCTTTACCCTGTCATCATCTAATTATATCCACCTACCTTGCTTGCTTTTTGTGGAGTTGGGCAGAGTGCTTTTGAGAATACCTTTTCTTACACAAACAGGAGCAGAATAACTAGGGAAACAATAGTAATCTCTTGTTCTTCTTTCCTGGAAATCTGAGCAATCTCCTTTGCTGCTGCCAAATTTTGCTGGCCCTAGCAAAAGAGCCAATATGTCTTTCAGGGGGTTGTGGGGAATTATCCTTTTCTCTATGTGTGTGTGTGTGTGTGCACGCGCACATGTGCATGTGTTTTTTGGCAGCTGTACGATTAATCATTTTTGTAATTTTCCCTGTTAGTGACATTTTAAATTGAAAAGAGTATTAATTCTCATTTGAGGGGTTTTTTTCAATAACAAGTCACTAATATGCCTCTTGATTGGAATTTGTGTAAAATAGTGTTGCCGTTTCCTTGGCTTGGCACTTCTCTATCACTGTACCTGCTTAATAAAAAAATAAAACAAACCCAAAAGCGATTGCAGCTGTGGTGGGAGAAGTTAGAGGTAGCAAAATATAACGAATAAATGCTAAATTACTTAGACTTAAGGTAAATTTCACCACTCCCATCTCTCAGTAGAACAGCTAGATGACTCCCTTCATAGATGAGATCACTATGCTCTGGGTCCACATAATTTGAATGGTTGGCACTATTGTTTAAATAGTTGTATACAAAAGTTAGGAACACAAAGTGTTATTTCCTAGGCACAATTAAGTTCCTTTACTACCTAACCTGTGGAGCTACTGCAATTCAAAATGGGTTTAAAATGTGTATTCCCCCAAAACATAAGGCTGTCACTGATGTAAAAACTGGCCAAAGAACAAGGCATGTAGATCTGTTTAGAAGACAACTCCACCTAACTGGAAGTTTACTAGAATTGTAGAGATTTATCCACTGAAAAATTTCCATTTTTACAGATGTAATTTCTGTTTTCTTTGATACTAAATCTGTTAAAGAAGTTTCAATTGAATAGGTTGCCAAAGTCAGTTGTAAATGAGTTACTAACAAAGTTTGTTTTAATGAAGGCTCACGGAAGTAGGGTGGAAGCAGATCTACTTAATTTAAAGTGGTATTATAATTTTATTTCTTTTAATTGCTGACATACACTTCAGTGCTTTTTACTTCTATGGGTATTTCTGGTTTTAGCCTGAAAAATAATAATCCTCTCATTTGAAGAATGTTTCTTACAGCTGCATGTCATGAGACATGTCTCAAGTAATTCTTGGGAATCATTTCAGGTGAAATATGTGTGAACTGATTTAATGTGCTTAATTAAGGATGGATGTCTTCTCTTCTGCTCTTTGCAATGTAAACAAAAACAAAAGCTGGCACTCAAGTGGCATTTGTTTAATATCTCAAAAAGAAATAATGCTGATTTTTTTTTTTCAGCGTTTTCATAGAACCATGGAATTGCAGAATCCTTGAATGGTTTGAGTTGGAAGAGATCTTTAAAGATCATCTAGTCCAAGCACCCTGCAGTGTGTAGGGACATCTTCTGTTATATCAGGTTGTTCAAAGCTCCATCCAACATTTCCTTTGCATAGTCACAACAGTGTTTATATTTTTAAACAAAAATAAGGTGTTTAATGTCCTTTCAGAAATTTAGATTAAAATTAAAAACCGAACCAAAACAAAACCCCAAAAAACAAACCAAACACAAAAGACCCCCTAAGGTTAGACTAAGAGAATTATCTCAAAGAGATACTCAATTGTCTTAGGAACACATAAAATTACTAAATTCCAGCTGGATCAGTCAGTGCATCTCTGCTTAAGCTTAGAAATAGAAGTAGCCTTGTGTGTGTCATTGTGGACAGAACTTGGCCAGCAAATAAGTTGAGGCTGTTCCACAGCTGTGGCTGAAATTTCAGAACTGTAAACTAGTGGGGAAGGAGAGAGATGTTTTTCCAATGGTTATGACTTTGAGGTAACTAGACATAGTCACTCTACCAACAGACCTGAATTTATTAGAATATAACAGATAAATCGCTGTTTTTTGGATGGCGATTAAAGTTCCAGTTGCTCATTTCAAAAATTACTCTGAACAAACCTAATTATTTTCATGAACTCTAGCACTCGTAAAGTTCATTTGTTTCATGTCCTTTTCTTGTAATTGGGTGTATATTTCTGAAATGCTGGAAGGTTATTATGTGAATTGGTTTTAATAGGATGTTTTCAATTTTTGCCTTGAGCCCATGTTTCAAGAAAGATGAGAGAAGTAAAATTGTTAATTTTGTCCCTCAGATGCTTTCTGTCTCACTAAAAACAAAAACAACAACAAAAAGCCTCAACCTAGCTTCCCAAACTCCCATTTCCCTTTTCTCTACTCTCCCTAGATTCTGTGGCTTGATTTTGTTCTAGGAGAAAGAAAAAAAAAAACAAAACCAAACATATTTTACACAGCTAATTTTGGAATAAACTGTGTAGTTCTGCTTTTGTAGAGGTGAAGCAAGAAAAAGTGATTTTGAATAAAGGGGGGGGCGGGGGAATCACTCCTTGCTGCATCAAGTTCATTATGAAACACAGGACACTTTAAAAAGTGAATCCATCTACTATTATTTAATACAAACACAATTTAAATGTAGGATTTTTACTTCGTTGTATTTCCCATGCCCTTTTTGTGGCTTGCTGTGACAGGCACTCAGTTGTAAGTAGCAACTGCTTTGCCAGGTGGCCTGTCTCCCATTGATGGCCGTGTATTTGAAGCTGCAATAGAGAAAGTGACTTTTATAGGCCAGCAATGTTAAAGCTGAAATTACACAGAATTTATTACATATAGCACTTCAGGTCACTCAGCCCTAAACTCTTTTCAGCAGCAAGGTCCTGATAAGGAAAAGCACTTGAGCAGCATTTGAAGGTATACGTGTGCCCAGCGTGAAAATACTGGAGAAAAAGATAATCTGTGAAAAACCATTTTATAACAGCACGTGGCAGGGCAGAGCCATCTCCACCCAAGATAACCACGGATGACTGTATTAGAAACTGAAAATTAATAAGCAATGTCAAGGCAGGATGGCTCTGCTTGTTCTTGACAATTGGTGGTGGTCTGGGAGCTTCCTGAAGGTCATAGTCTGGGCTTCTGCTTTTAGGACATGTCCTGCAAGTGTATTGTTGTTCTTCTTTTGTTTCATATGTCCTATTTATAGAAATCAAATAGAACAAAGCAAGTAACCAAAAGGGATACAGCAAATAGTGTATAATTGTACCTAAAAATAGATATTCTAGAGAGAACAGAACACCTCCTGAGCAACAGAAATAATCATTATTATGCTTGGAAAATGTTTTAATGACAGAGGAAAATGCTTTGGTCCTGAGAGCCTGGGTAGAACAAAAAATAATAGAATCAAAATTGGTCTTAACTTGCATTTGTGGTGTGAACAGTTACATAGCTAAAATTAACTCCCTTGGCTTAACACTGCTGAGTTTGGATGTGTTGTAAAGGTTATATTAGCAAGCTTGTGATATTTGCATAATAGTTACATTTTGTTGTTGTTGTTTAAATGAGTCCTGAGCACATTTTCTGATGTAGTTTAATTTCAAGAGCTGCACAGTGGTAGCACCATATTGCCTGTAAGCTGGTAGATGGAATTCAGTTTCACCACAAATTAACATAAGGATACTATTTGAGCTCTTCTACTTATATGTGGTTTTGGAGGGAAATGGTGGTTTCTTTTACCAAATGCATCTGAGCTCAAAGATTTCTCTTCTTTTTCTGGTGAGGTTAGATGTTTTTAAAGGCACTTGAAGTGGGTAATAGCACACTATAGTTTTCACATATCACTCTTGTTGATTTCCACACAGTTGTCAGATTTCAGGGCTGGAAAAAGTATCGTTATTGTTTTGCCACAGACATTTTAGCTGTTTTTCTTCTCTTTTTGAACTGTGAAACAAAGGTAACTTCCCAGCAATGTGTCCCTGCCACCCCCCGACTATTTGTGCAGTTGCTAGTGTTCAACAAGTCCTTTGTCCAGCCTATTGGTATGAAAATATACTTGCATAACACATGAATCATTAACATTGCCTTTTAAAAAAATACATTTTGTGTATAAAAATGTGTGTGAAACACATTAAAAAGTGTTGCATTTGTGAATTCAACCCAGTAGTGCAAATGCCAGAAAAAATAGAGATATCGTGTAGCTCATCAGCAGCCTTACTGCAGCATAGGTGTTTGGCTCTGCTTTACCTTTCATGGGTAATCTGAGAAGTTGAATGGGAAATCTCATTTGAAACACCTTCTCCCATTTCTTTTAATGTTCTGCCACTTCTTTTAGACTGTCTTGGAAGCAGAGCAGCTAGCTGAAGGGTGGGGGTGGCAGATACTGGTAACAAGGTTGAGTTCAGTTCAAGATGGAGATTCACTTACTTTAATCGGAATTATCTTTCCCCCCCCCGCCCTAAATCAGTTCATGGGTTTTTTTTCTCCAAATTGGTTTTATTTGCATACAGTTGACATTTATCAAAAGAAGGATGCACTGCCATCTGGTGTCAAAACTGTGTTCCCATGAGCAAAGATGTTTGTACAGGAAAAAGTCTAATGTGGCGTAACAAGTTCCTTCCTATAAAACTTCCTAAGCTCTGAAGAAGAAACTAGACTGTTCAGAATAAACAACATCCATGCTGATGAGCCCTGCACCAAAAAAAGGAGAAACACAGTGGTTTCATTACTAGGAAATTATAGGCTAGGTAAAGGGACTTGAATGTAAATGTACCTGCTGCTTGTTTCTTTTATAGGTGGAAGAGGGGGAGATGGGTGCCCTGTTATCACCTTTCCAGACTATCCAGCTTTCAGCGAGATCCCTGAGAAGGAGTTCCAGAACGTCCTGACCTACCTGACAAGCATTCCAAGGTGAGCACATATTTAGGAGAAAATACTCTTTTTATCTGCTAAGTGATTTTTCACGTTCAGTCACTTATGTGTTGGTGTAAGGGTCAGGCTTGGTATTTAATTAAAGGAAAATGCATCTTATAGTGCAGTGCCAGTAAGTGTTGTTTAGTGACAGCTGCCTAATATATTATATAGTGCTATTTATATTTCATCAGAAAATTACTTTCTGGTATGTATGGATGCAGATTCTGTGATGGGCATTGTCCTTTTGTTTCTTATATTTGCTGTATCCTAGAGTGTAATGTTCTGTGTCTTAATTGAAAACATGTATAATTTTGGCAGAACATGCTAATTCCTGGATGCTGCTCAAGATATGTGAGGAATACTCCATAGTTACAGAGGTTTATCCTAGTGATTTGTGCTCCATTTCCCTAGCTCAGCTGAACGTGCAGTCTTTGCAGCACTTCCAGAACGTTGACTGAGGGTGCTCAGCAGGCCCAGCAATTAATCCTGGTTCTCTTAGGGAACATGGTAGTGTTATCAATGGGCTGCTCAGTAAAAATTGTGGTTTTGTTGAAGATCTGTTCAGGAATGAAATAGTGGGGTTCAAGATCCTGATGGAGGTGAGGAAAGCAAATAGCAAAGTACAGACCTTAGACATCGGGAGAACAGACTTCTGCTTATTCAGAGAACTGGTAGGTGGGATTCAATGGAAGTCAACTCAAGAGTAAATCAGCTGAGGAAAGCTGGCAAGTTTTTTAAGGACAGCATCCTCCAATTACAAGAATGGTATGTCCTGGAAAATGAATAGACATAACAGGAGTCTGACCTGGCTGAACAGGGAACCAGTGACTGAGCTGGAGTACAAAGCATACAGGAGATGAAAGCTGGGACAGGCTACAAAGGAAGAGTATAGAAACATTGCCTAAACACGTAGGGATGGTTTCAGGGAAGTCAAAAGCACACCTGCACTTGAGAACAAGGAGAAAGGGACATCAAGGGTCCCCCCTAAAAATACTATTGCATTAGCAGTAAAGGAATAAGCAAGGAAGATGTGGACCTGTGCTGAATGTGCTGGGTAAATTAATGGCAGCTAGCACAGATGAGGCTGAGACACTTGATGAATTCTTAGCTTCAGTCTTCTCTGACAGAGTCTGCAGGACCTATGTGCTTAGAGACAGTGTTCAAGGAGGAGAATGAGTAGCAGCAGGTGAGGATCAAGACAAGGATCTCTTGAGATGGGTTCCTGCTCCGGCAGGGGGATTGGATTAGATGATCTTTCGAGGTCCCTTCCAATCCCTAACATTCTGTGATTCTGTGTGATTCTGTGACCCAAATCTTGTCTTTGGGACAAGATGAGCTACATCAGGAGTGGTGAGGGGACTGGACAATGTAATAGTGAGGCTGCTTTCTATCGTCTTTGAAAGGTTTTTGGGGTCAGAGATGGACCGTGGCTGAAGAAAGGTGAATATTACATTCATTTTCAGAAAGGGCAAGAATAATGATCCAGAGAGCTATAGGCTGGTCAGCCTCACTTTAGTCTGTAAGAAAATAATGGAGTGAGTCCTCTTAAAACACTCATGGGCACAAGAAAGAAGGTGGTGACGGGGAGTAGCCAGGATGGATCAAACGGAAGTAAATTGTGCTTGACCAACCTGATGAAATTATTGGATTCATGTATGAGGGGAAGCTGTGCATGTCTTTCACCTCAACTTGAGCAAGACTTTTAACACAGTCTCCCTCAGCACCTTTGTATCCACTTAGAGTTATTATATCTTGACAGATGGGTTGCTGGATGGGTCAGAAACTGCTTTGATCATCAAGCTGAAAGTTTGGTGGTTAATGGCTCACGCTGTACCTGGAGATGCTTCCTCAGGGAACTATAGGTATCTGTGCTGGCAAGGACAAGGAGAAGGAGGAGTGTACCCTCATCAAGTCTGGGGATGAGAAACTGGTGGACCAGTCAGTATACTTGAGGGAAGAACTGCTATTCAGAGGAACATAGATGAGCGGGAAGAATGGGCTGACTGGGACATCGTGAAATTTGGGAATGACAAGTGAGAAGTCCTGCGATTGAGATGGACTAACTCCCTGCAAGTACAGGCTGGGAACTAGCTGTGGGGCTGCTCTTCTGAAAGGGACCTTAGGGCCCTGGGTGGGCAGCAAGCTAAACATGAGCCAGCAAGATGCCCTGTCAGCAGTGAAGGCTGGTAGCCCCGGGGCTACACTATCAGGAGCAAGTCCCAGAGCAGGTAACAGCAGCCATCCTCTGACTGACTGGCTCTCTTCAGACCCCACCTCCAGTGTGAGCCCAGCTGTGAGCTACTATAGGGTGGTGGCTCACAAACTGAAGTGAGTCCAATGGCATCTCCACAGTGGTCAAGGCTGGAGCTGAAGCTGATGTGCTAGGAGAGGCTACATGAGCAGGGCTTGCTTGGTGAGGAGAGGGAAGGTTGTGGGGACCCAACAGCCACCATTCCCACCAACAGGAGGAGATGGCAATGGGCTCCTTACAAAGTGAGGGTGGTAGAGAGAGAGAGAAGCCCAGGATGTGAATGGGAACAGAGAGGTTCTGACCTGGATGTAAGGAAAAAAAAAATTGTCTCTGAGAGGATAATGAAGCATTGAGACAGGCTACCAAGAGAGTCTATGAAGTCTGTCCTTGGAGGTTTCAGGACCTGGCTGTACAAAGCCCTGAACAACGTGGTCTGACTCTGGAGCTGACCATGCTTTGAGTGGGAGGTTGAATGAGAAGCCTTCTGAGGTCCCTTCAAACATGAATGGTTGTATGAATCAAGAGATCTCTTTTATGTCTTTCCCAAACTGGCCTATGTGGCTCTTCCAGATTAAAAGCTCTTAGAAACACAGGTTGTGTAACACTAATTAAATGTTGATCTCAAGCTTTATTTCACATTCTTTTCACTGTCAGCATTCAGTGCAACTCAGCATGGACCATGCTCAGTTCACATTTGGAACTAATTGTGGCAAATATCCTTCATGCATATGTGTGCTTTTGTTTACTGTACATGCATGAAGAGAAATAGTGTTGTTCTGGTAAAGGGCATTCCTCTTGATTATTTTGTAGGACCTACTCCCTGTGAGGGAACACGAGTTATATGCAGCACAGTACTGTGAGGTGCCATTTTGGTTGTACTTGTTAACCCCTAGTTTATCAGGGAGTAGAGCTGTGAAGCTGACAGCCAGCTTCATTTTCTTTGTTTACCACAGCACTGATTAAACTGTGTGGTGCTAAGCCTCCCTTGATAGTATCTTTCTTGAATGCTGTTATTACAAATAATTATGTACTAAATTCACATCTGTTCCTCCTTTTGAAGGTCCTTGGTGGCGTGCTTCATGGTGGCCCATTGAATTTCTGCACAGAGTGGGGTTTATGTGAGAAACTGATCAGAACGAACAGCATCTGGTACAGGGGGGAGGACTGAGTGGGTACCAGAGCATCAGTTTGGCAGGAGCACATTTTTACTAATTAAAAGTCTGGGAACAGATTTTTCTGGAGGTTTTTCTGTTTGTCTCCCCTGCCCTCTAACAATTATTCTATGTGTATGGAGCCAGAAGTGGCCATTCCTTAAGTCTGGCTGTCCTTGTAGGATGTTCTTGTTTCTCTAATTTCTTACTCCTTAGACAGAGGAAACAGTTCTGTGTGAACCAAGGCGATAGTCCAGCTGGCTAGATATGCAGAGTAAGGTATTAACTGTTGTGAATGTAGCGATACTTTGGGTATTACAGTGATAACATTTCAATGTCAACCTTGTAAAAAATAATGCCACTGTTAAGACACCTGGGGCCTTTGTGTGCCTGAGAATTGTTATCATCTCAAAGGGCTGAAGGCACCCCTGATGCCTTCACTAGCGGTGTTACGAGCTTACTGTGTAAAGTTGTGTTTATGAGCCCTTGTACAGGTTTATAGGAATAAAAAAACTACAGAAATGCCACTAGCCAGATGTCAGTGCACATCCCCTTATAAAGTATGTTTTGCTAATGATAATTTATGACTATGTATACTCCAAAGATGGGCAGTACTATAATTTTCCTTGAATTGTGATATTTCTGGTGCTGTTAAAAGTGTCGTAACGTAGGATTTTTGCTGTTATCTTAGTATTCAAGGGCTAAAATTTCACATTGTTTTGGATTCTTTGGAAACTGCTTTTGAGGGAAGTGGAGGTGGTTAGTTAATAATTTGTTTATTTTGTAAGTTTATTGAAGAGATATATGCAGCCCACAGCTTTTATGCATGGACTGCTCTCTAGGTTAATGTCCTCTAGCTTATAAAATGCGTAACTCTGTCTTTTGGCTGTTCTGACTGAGGGGAAATAGACTTTTTTATGAAAAGCCCTGTAGAGCATGGACTTGTCTGGAGCCACAGCAGTTCCTCAGAAATCTGCTTGTGCTACTTGGCCCCATATGAGATTTCTGATCACATCAGGGGGTTGGCAGCAATCACTCAAAACTCAGTGTCGGATTGCCTACAGTTGCATGTTAAGGGAAATGATATTTCATGGGAATGACAGTGAGAAGCTTCTAAGAGCCTCATAAGAAAGGACCTTTCTGTGCTCTGAAATGGAGTTCCCCCAATAAAATATTTACTGGTGTAGTAAATCGTAGCAGTGGCATCAGGTTTTCAAGATTTGTTCCCAAGTGAAAGAAGTACCAGTAGAAGTCTTGGTAATAAGACTAGCTTGGGACTGTCTATTGAAAGAGAAAACTGAAACTTCTTAACCTACCTTCATTATTCCCTCTAACTTTATGGGTGTAAACATGACCTTGTCCCTTCTTATTGCATTGTGGTTCTGTTCTAAATACCAAGTTTTGCAAGTTTTTCCTGTGTAAACTGTCTCTTGTCTTTTTCATAATGAACTTTAATCATGAAGAGTTAAATGTTTCATGGGACACCTTGCCTTTAGGAATGCAAGTCAAAAGTTGCATGTTACCAATTTAGATGACCATGGAGTAGAAAAGTGCCAATAGCAGAGCTACCAGCATGTACTCAGATGTGTAAATGTCTGATACATGAGGATGTTAGGAAAGGAGACAGTGATAAGGGAATACCTCATTTCAATTTAAGATAGTCTGTTAACCCTGGTGCAACTGCATATCATTAAACAGAAAGCTAAACCATCTTCTTCATGGTGGAGGTTGTTAACACAGCAGGGTAAATTAATGTTCTATAGACAGCTGGAA
The DNA here is from genome assembly GCF_000700745.2 of Antrostomus carolinensis. Classification (NCBI taxonomy): domain Eukaryota; kingdom Metazoa; phylum Chordata; class Aves; order Caprimulgiformes; family Caprimulgidae; genus Antrostomus; species Antrostomus carolinensis. Next base: position 70,661 of record NW_010298926.1, on the reverse strand, counting down.
AAAATGTGATGTCTAATGTGTCATTTGTAATAATCGATCAGCACAGGATTGTTGACATGTGTGACAAGTCATGTACTGTGTGTACTTAAAGATTACTGACTGCTATATCAGGAAGAAATGGTGGATTAAGGGTGAGTACTATATACAATGGAAGGTTATAGTTAATCCTTTTGTAACTACTGTTTTGGTAATGTAAAGGTGTATGTGTAATACTTCTGAAATAGATTTTTTCCTTTTAGCAGCTAGTAATTGCTTTATTATAATTAAAGTACAAAATAGAGTTTTATTAAAAAGGTGGAGGTTCTCTTACTGAGAGATTTTGCTTAGGTCAAGTGATTTTTGGTTTTATACATGTAGTACCCAACATGAAAGAAGGAGAATCCACAGTAGTGTGTAATGTACTTAAGGCCATACTTTCTAGGAAGTGTATTTTAATTAAAATGTTGAATTGGTACAAATACTTCGCATATAAATAACGATCCACCGGAGTTAATAGTTCTTATCAATGGAGTTGTTGAATAAAGTGATACCTGTAGATAAGTGTCTGTAAGAGATGAACTCTGTAAATTCAACTGGCTTTCAGCAGAGGACAGTGAGACAAGTCTTGCATCTATTGGAAGCACTTTGTGAACATTTTATGGCGTCCATGTAGCTAGTCTGATTCTCCTTCTGCAGGGAAGAATGTCTCCTCATACTTCACTGGGTGAGTCCTCTGGGGATTGCTGCTAAGCTTGGTGGGAAGAGGAGGTAATACAGAACAAGGTTGTCTCACCTCTTAGCTAAGTAAAAAGCTGACGACTTCCATACAAAGTGCCCACCGTTCTTAGGGCAAAGTGGGAGAGGCACCTGTGTGATGTACCCTTTACAGCCCACATATGCAAAGGGTGGAGGAAGAATGTTCCATTCAGGTTTGCAGTAGGCTCCTGAAATAGCTGCCCAATGTACCCTTAAGTCATCATCTCTGGGCATTCAGTATTCTCTTCTTTTTTTCCTCAGTTTTGAAATTATTTTTTCCTCTTCTATTTATCCTACTTACTAAATAGATTTTTTTTAAGATTTGCAGTGTACCCTGAAGGCACGTTTATTCATATTTGCTTCTATCCATCACAGCTGTCACTCTAAACGTATTTTATTGTGTGTACACATTCTTGGAATACGAATTTACCAAATGTGGGGTGTAGCGTGAGCACTCGGTGCAAAAGAAATTAATAGATAATTGCAGTAGTTAAAGAAAAAAAAGAGGATTTTTCAACATATGGTTTTGCTTCTGGTTAATTAGCAGTTTCTACTGCAATCAGAAAACAATATGCTCTACAAGAGAACAAAAGAATATAGTTTTAGTGCTTTTTTCATTGCTCACATTGGGGTTTTTTTGAGCAAAGAGAGCAAGCTAGAATTCTTGTGTTCACAAAAGATTGTAAAATTGTATTTAAGACTCAGTTTTACACTTTTAATATATTAAAGTTCCTTTCAAGAGAAATAAGAAATAGCATAGGTTAGAAAATTCAGAACAGATTTTGACGACCAGTTTGAGTTCCACACTGCTGATTAAGTACAATGTACAGGCCTTTTGTACCTGTATTCAGAAAGTCTTGTACAGCCTCTCTTTGTAATGTCCTTCTGTCCTACTGAATGATCTCGAGCATATCTCAGGTTAACTTGTTGTGTTCGGCAATTTCCTGTTTTGAAAGCCAGCACTGTTGGTTTCCTGCCCAGGAGAACGTCCCCTTCTTTGAGATCCTGATGGTTTACAAATGCTGGAACATAATGTGGCCTTCTAAGAAATCCTGTTGTTTGTGGTACAATGTGGTGTTGGAAATTAGGGAGCCATCCTGTCCAAGTAACGAAACAGAACAAGGTGATCTCTGAACGTGACAATGTCTGACAGTTTGAAAGCTCATTTGTTAAGGTTTGCTAAGCTTCGGGTAGACCTTTCCTTGTTAACTACACCAGCTCCCCATCACTTTGGGATAACACCAGGTTAACTGGAAAACTGAAAAAGAAATGTCTGTGCTAAGCCTTCCGGTGGATTCAGATCCAAGAAGACTTCACTAGCATGGGCACAGCAAAGCATGATGAGGCGGATTTAGGTCGGGATCAGAACGTGCCACAGCACGTTGCTGGAGCTAATAAACATCAGTGTGAGGGACACTGGAGAACACAGAGCTCTGGTCTGGCCAGTCTCCTTGGCATAGATTCAACACTGCACTCTGGAAGCAGGGGCAGCTGTGTTGGGGTAACACTGTGCTTTGAGCTGGTCAGTCCCTCAGGGTCCAGGCTGATCTTGCTAAGAGCCAGTATGGGAGGGTAACTGCACGTGTTTCCCTATTTATCTGCAAACTAAACAAGTGCCCCACCACTAGCTAAGAGTTAACCACTTTTGTTTTATAGAGTGCCAGGGATGAACGTCACCACATAAAGGGTAAGAAGTGCCAAAAACCAGACACCCTGACAGTTCACACTGACATGCTGAGCAACAGTTTTGCAGCTTCAGAGTTTATTTCTGTCAGCTGTGTTTCATTTCCACACTCTCTGCTTTGTTGGATTACAATCCAGACTGAAGATGTGGAACCTATACCCTGCTGTTACATTGGCAGCCCCTCAAATTCGTCAGTGAGAACATCCCAGGGCTTCCAGCAAAATCTCTCATGCTGTGTGTGCCCTTCCTTTCTCAGAGCACAGCTGCCAAATGGTTGTAAATGCCATATGTTCCTGTAAGCAGAAAGGAAATGTAAAGGTTTACAACTGAAGTAAGAGCATTGCATCTTAAAGTTAAATGGTATTTTGAAGCTTTGTGTCAGATACATAGTTCGACAAATTAGGACAAAGCTCAACATGTTACTTACAAAGTCTGAATTTTTACTGAGATTGTGTTTGAAACAATTTACATTTGTTTGATGTCCACCTTGTGAATGTTTTAAATTCATTTTAAAGTTCAATCCTGTACAGGAAAAGCCTTTCTAGTCTTTAAACCCCACTTACACCTCCAGGGTTTAGAGGATTTGAGTATTATATAGGCTCTGGAAGCATGACACGCACTGTCCAGTGGTAAATTTGATCTGCTAAGGAGACAAGGTAGATTGAGCACTGTAAAATTGTGGAAGTTAATTACTAAAATGCTGGACCTCATGCAGGAGCTTTCATTAGTCCAGTCTTAACTTCAGAGTATTGAACACCCTATTTAAGTGTAAACTCACCTTTATAAAACACAACATGCAGCATTCCAGTGGCTGTACTGGCTGTACAGTACTTTGTGTAGTGGCATTAATGATTGTTGAAGTGTACTGGAATTATGTACAATTCCAATATCATAGTTATGAATAGGTGTAAAAAATGCTTTTATGGAGTCTTGACTTAATAGTTCTAAAGTGAGGATTGCGTAGCTTTCTGTTGCTCATATTTACTGAAGCTTAACCAACGTGGAGCTTTTTGCCTTTATTGACCTATTTATACTTAATTATCCCTCAAGGATAACATGGCCTACTTCAGTCATCTGTAGTTAAGTCTAAATGAGTAGTCAAAGCTGTTGCCTTTCTTCAGACAGTCCTTCCTAAAGCAGCTCTGTGGGACCTGAAGAAATTACACTGTATTTTCCATTTAAAAAAATGAAAATTCTTTAAAAAACCTTGTTTTTCACACACTAAAAGAGGATCTGTTAAGCAATAACTTTGTATTTTAATTATTATTTCTGTACCTGCAGAAATGCATGAAAGCTGTTCTCACTTTAGTCTGTGGGGTTCCTTGTTGGGGTAAAGCTTGCTAAGCTACCATAAAAAAAAAGGTTGACGGGTACCACAGAAAGGAAATCAGTGCACGTGGTACAAGCGTGTCCATGCCCAGGCAGACGATGATGCCTGGACACTTTAGTTCTTATGTTTAACATTGGCTACATCCGTTCAGCTTCCACCCAACAGCATCACCTTTTGGAGCAGAAAGAATGTCAGCATATATGATGGAATGTAGCCAGCATTACTGTACTTATATCAGTCATGTTTACTTTAAGGAGGAATTGGCTTGAAAGTGGGAGAGAGACTGTTTTGAGGACCTAGAGTAGCATAGGAGATAAAGAGGAGCTATAGGGACCAATCAGGGAAGACACTGATGCCCATATCTCTGAAGCTGAGTAGGGAGGAAAAAGAGAAATTTGACTGTGTATGCTGTAGAAATTGCTGTAAATACTTTAAAATAAATAAGGTACGTACCAGGAACACAAGCAGTGCTTGAGATGGAATCGCCTCAAGTAAATGTGTTTGGATTCATATCTCACAATTTCAGGGGACCTACTGCTGTGCAGGGTAAAGACCTTTGGTTACCTTTGGGACCAAGGCTTGAGAGCAGCTCTTCTGGTCATCAGTGAGTTGTCACTTGCCTCATTAACAGAACGTCTCTGATAGCAGACCATCTTCCTCATGAATTCTTGCTTTTCAGGCAGATGTGGTGAGCTGTTGCTGTCACAGTCCTGCGGTGGCTGAAGGATTTTCAGATCAGGGTAGGGCTTCGTGTTTCTACATGTGGCCTTCTGGGCTACAGTTATTATAAAGTTTGGATGAGACGTGTGAAGTCTTGAGTTATTATCAGCCCCTTAGACAAAGCTCTTTGAAGTTACTTTCATTATTTTGTCTCCTGTTTATCTGGCCTTTAAGATCTCCTGTCATTGACACAACCTCATGCATAATTATCTTTCCTATGGTTATAAGGTTTCAAAAAGCATTTTCACAGTGTTGCTCTTCCAGGCTATGTGGTTCTGCTTGTCTCTTCGCCTCATGAGCAAATTACAACCACTTGCCTATCATGGTTTTTATTCATGCCACCTCACAACCCAACATTCATCTAAATTCTTCTTTGCCCACTTGCTGTGGAGATCCTAAAATAAGATTTTGTGTATCTGATGATTCTCCAATCCAAAGAAAATTGAAATACAGTATGAGTGTTTTCAGACATACCTAGGGCATGAACCAATAACAGCTGGGACCAAAAGTAAGCATAATAGGAAAGGGAAGAGATAAGGTTTTCATCGGTGGCACACTGGATAAGGTTTAGGGAGAGATAATGGGAATGTGGAGAAAGAAGGGGAAAAAAGTGCACAGTGGAGGAAGGGAAATGCATCAAATTTCTTATCTGAACCTTGTCTAATGATGAAACTTTAACAGGTTCAGCTCCAACACAAAGACTCAGATTTTCTTCATTTCCTGTGCAGCTTCATCTGTTTCTCTGAAGGGAAGGCAGTAACTGTCAAAACCAAAGTAAATAAAAGGTCACATGCTGTGTTTTGAGTGTGCATTTAAAAGTCCATCTATTCACAGAATTCCAGTGTAGAATTGTGATAGTTAAACTTAGCTGGCAGCCAAACAAGACACGGCCACTGGCAACACCCCCCTCCCCTGCCCCCTTCCAGGGAATTGGGAAGAGGATTGGAGGGGTAAAGGTGAGGTGTTCTTGTCTAGGCTGAGACAAGAACAATTTAATAATTAGAGTAAAAATAAAATTAAAATAATAATAATAATAATAAGGGTAATAATGATAACTATATATGTGAGTGATTCAGAGTACAATTGCTCACCACCTGCTGATAACGATGCCGGAGGAGTGAAAAGGAACCCCAAAACTGAAATAGCAATCCTGGAAAAGAGAGCCCGAGAGAATTCCCCCGCTTTCTGGTCAGCCCCGGTTAATATACTAAACACGATGTAATATTGTCCTGGTTTCTATCTGGAAACTATCACAAATATGATATGGAATATCTTATTGGCATATCCAACTGTCAGTTCTGTGTTTTACTAACTACTACACTTTTCTTCTCCACTCCCCCCTTCCAGTCCTCTCTTCTTGGAAACTGCCCAAGCACAGTGTCCTCGTAGTTATCAACATTTTTCTCATAACAATCCTCACTGAAACCAAAACACAGTGCTTTCTAGCTACTAAGAAGAAAATTAACCCTAGCCTAGCAAAAAACAGGACAAGAATCAAAAAGATGGCATGCTTGTTGTTGTATTCATAGTGATTTAGGTGAGGTTTTGTTTTGGGTTTTTGTGGGGTTTTTTTGAGGTGGAGCAGTTTCTATTTTCAAAATCAGATTTTAAACATAAGAATCAATGAGAAATGGTTCCTCCTTGCTTACAGGTTATGCTCCTGCTGTAGAGTGTCACAACATCAGCTGTGTTGGGTGAAATGCAGCTGTCGCTGCCAGGAACTTTATATGTAATAATTTTTACTTGGCAGTCAGTGATTTTGGACAGACCACTAGAGGCTGCACTTGTATAGCAGCACTTCGCGCTGTCTCATTTTAAATTCTTTTGCTGGAAATCCTTCTCTTTCCTATATTTCTTCATGAACGATGGTCAGCCTTAGTTTGAGTTGGGTAGGTTTTTCTTTCCACAATTAAAGTTCATTGAGCTAACTATGAGAGGGCCCAAAAATAAAATATAACAAAATCTTCTAGATCAATAGCTTTTTGTTGAAGCACAGTACAGGCGCTCACTAGTTAAACACAGTAATGGGCAGATGGCAGGTTTTGTCCCTGATTCCAGAGGTTTGGATAAGGAGAGATAAAGGTGCAGTGCAGTGACTTACACACCACCAAGCACCAGCTTTAAATTCAGCACTTCAGCAAGCTTGAGATGAGCCTGTTTCTTAGGTCTATGCCCTATGGATCATTTTCCAAGGAGATCAGAAGCCATTGACACATCCTCCCAATTGTGCTTCCTCCCCTAGCTGACTTCTTCAGTGTTTTCAGCTGAAGAGATATAGGTTACAGAAGTTAAAGACAAAATTGTATTACTAATTCCATCTAAAATGATGCAGAAGTCATTAAGCGTTGCATTCCCATATTTGTCCTGTATGCAGTGCCATGTGACAGAAATGGAGCATGCTCATCACTTCTGTTTTTTCTCATAAAAGTTGCTAGAATTAGGACTGATATCTGACAGTCTGGTTACACACCTCAGCTGAAAGTGGTTCTTGGGGGAATCCAAACTGAGATGCCAGGCCTGCAGTTTGAATTGGAGCCAAATGTCATGCTAGTTTGCTTTAGGGGCTCAGGAGGTCTGCTAGGTAGCCAAAGAGCTTCATCTGGGTGTTCATAAATGTTATGTTCATAAATGTTAACCCTTGTTAAGAACAATTTTATTCTCAGATGTGTGCAATATTCTTGGACCTCAGTTAGACGTACATATACATATGTGTCAGAATTTGTCACCAAACTGCTATTTTCTTTCTAACCAATTAAATGTCATGACAGCATCATGAAATTGTCTACGCAGACATCTTTTGGGAATGTTTTCATTCTATTTATTTACTTGGCAGATTGTTTCTTTGCCACTGATATCTCAATAGCAATTCAAACCTCAAATTTGCTGTCATAAAGGTAGAAAAATATAATTTTAAAGTTTGCTAATTTAGAGCAAGTGTAGTTACTGGGAAGGTATTACTGTTCAGCTTTCCAAACACTTCCAATTTGTCTTAGGTGTGCCATCACTTTGATTTGTACATTTAATTTAGAATATCCCTTGTAACAATGTCATTATAAAGGATTATAACACTTTTTATTTTCCAGGCTATTATTCAGTTGAATGCTTTTAAGTACTAATTTAAGTGCAGGTTTCTAGAAAACACATCGTTAACATCTGAAATAGCAGCACTATAAAGCAGTATTCAGATTAGATGCTGTGTTACAACCTACAGGCTCACTTAGCAGTTGAAACTAGAAAGTTCGTTGTCCAATGTAGATCTCAAATAATGACTGCTTTATAGTTCTTTTTCAGTTCCTACTATCTCTAAATTGATTTAATCAGACACCTTCTACAGTGAGGCTGGGTATTATGGACTATAAAAACCTGTGATATCTGAAGCTGTCAAATTGGAGCTTTGTGGGGTGTGATACATCCTCTTATTTCCATCATTTACGCAAGAAAGTACAAGACCGCTTTCTTCTCCTTCGAGCATATGGTTTCCAACAATTCCTTAATCTTAATCTCACTTTGGGCAGTGAGAAAGAAGCTGTCATAAAATCAAAATACTTAAAGAGCAATCAAGTACAAAAAGATTTTAAAATTAATAAGTAAAACACCTTTTAAAATGAAGGGAACATGTCAAATAAATTTTGTGTCAAATAATGTGTCAAATACTTTTTTTTTTTAATGAGGAGAACGTGTCAATTATTGACAAATAAATAATGTTTTTTTGTTTCTATTTTAAAATACCCAACTAGTGGATTTGTTTTGGAATTAGGTAGATAAATTGCTCAGTTTTGAAACAAAGTAGGCTTTATGGTAATGAGCAATCAAGAATTGTAAGAAAATTAAACTGTTGTAGGTCTAATTACTTTTTAGAGCCTGGGTACTAGATTTTGTTTAATGTTACAGTTGAAGTTTAACTTATTTTTTCTTTGTCAAATTCATAAACCATTACATTCTTCTGCTCTAGGAAAAACTGCATCCTCTAGGACTTAACTAGTGATCAAATAGAAGTGCTGATTATCCTACATTAAGGGACACAAGAAGAGGAGATGTGGGGCAAGGCCTTTTCCTTGCTGGGAAACCAGCATAAAACTGGTAACATGAAATGTCACCACAGGGCTTAGCTGAATGATTTTCTTTCATAGTTGCTGTACTGGAGATTTCTATCTTGATTTGTTAATACCATTAATGCCTTGTTCTTCACCATATTATCTGTCTGTCTTCTGGAGCATATAAATGTCACTAAGGAGACGGCTCTTCTCTGCTTGCATGTATTGCCAAGGCATTAGTGGTTTCATTTTTTTTAAAATGTGTGAAACACTTATGAGTAAGAAAGAGTTCTTGTCTCCCCCTTACCCCCCAAGAGGTCATTCCTAGTGGAGGCAGGAAAGATGGAGAAATGGTCTTTGAAGTGGCTCAGGTTCAATCAGTTGAAAAGCCTCTGAAAATGTAGGATGCAAAGTTTCTCTTGGGAAACAATAAGCTCACTAGTTAGTGTCTGGTTTCCAATAACCTGTTCCTAAGCAAAGTAACAAGACAATGCTGTTCTTGATTAGCCTAGCTTGTTTGCTGATGACTGACTATAGGATGACTTCTGACTTTAAAGAGTGATAGCTGCTGGAAGCATTTTTGTCACTGGAGGTACGATGTGAATGGAACGCTTGGTGTTCAAAGTGTTTGTTACCCCTGTGCTCAGGCTACTGGACTGGACTGTCTCCTTGTATATGCTGAATCTGTTTGAGCTCCAGCTTTTTCTGCACTGATACAATTCTGCCTTTGAGATTTTTTTTTAAAGAGCTGGTCTATACAACCCTTTTGGCATGTCCAAGCATAAACTTAACTGCTGTATGGACAGGGTGGGCAATAGCTTTCATAAGATGATCTGTCACCCTGTCTTGTATGTTTGCCCTTTTGTGGTAAGTTAGTATGGCCAATGGCCAATGGTGGGTGGATGGACAATTCCACATTTGGAATGCCCTTTCCTACATAGGCCTACATGTTGCATGCCAAAAAAGATCAGGATTTGTGAGCAGCCTGAGACCCCACGTCTCTTCAAGCAGTGTGTGCTTATCAGTGGTGCACATTGATGGTCAGTGATGAGCTACAGCGGGTGAGTAAGCTTTAAGGTGGTACCAGGGATCTAAAGACAACTTCAATTGCTTATAATGCAGATTGTTGCAGACATTTCCTTGGTGCTCTGCTCAATGCAGTAGTTCTTCACTGAATATTAATGAAGTCCTACTATCAAAATAGCTGTTCAGCCGTTTAAAGCAAGAATTTCTAGTTAGTTTGTATGTATAGGCAGAGGTAGTCAAAGTAGGGAACAATTCTGAGTGTAATGTAAGCCAACTGTTTAATAATAAGGCTTGAAGAGTGAAATTCACTTAAATTAAACTGGAATTATTTAATCTAAAATGCTGCACATAATTTCAAATGTGCAAAAGGTTGATATTATCGAGTCTCTGCAATGAACCTGAAGATTTGCTTTGCTTTGTAGTAATGTATACAAGCAGTTTTCATACAGCAGTGTACATGCAATAGGAACTTATTTGTGTAGCAGTTGTCACCACCCATACCTTGGAGAAATGCAAGGATCTTTCAGATGATGACTATGTAATTCCTTCCACACACCCGAGAGGAAAGCTTCTTTCTGCAGTCCTATGTACTGTAAGCCTTCCCACCCTTTCCCCCAGGTCCATGAGCTCATAAGTCTTACAAACAAGACAAAGAGGGAGATGTCCCCGTAATCTTAAGCTGAGGAGTCACTAAGGAAAACTCAATTCCTGCTCTACAGTCTGTATGGAGAACTCAGTGCTTGTTGGACGGGTACTTCAGCCTCACCCTCTCACCTTCTCCAAATGGTGTTACACTGGCTCCCCAAAACAGAGAGGGGACCAAGCAGAAAGTCTACCCTCTGTTGCACTTTCTTCTGTCCTCTGTGGCCCCTGCTCCCCTTCCTTTGCTTTCTACCTTTCTGACCTGAGTTTGCCAGCCATATTTCCTGCAGAGCACGGATGGTTTCTCTGCCTTTCTAAAAATGTTCTATTCTGTTGTGCTGGTGAATAAACAGAAGAACAGAGCTTATCTCATGGTGGTTTTTTGTCTGTGTGTGTTAGCAGGGAAACAAAGGAAGGAAATACTAAATTTGAATTACAAGCTTCTATAAATTATGTTTCAGAAAGTACACCGGATACAAGTTAATACATTAAAGAAAACAGAGGTTGTAAGGGAAATGTCAAGAAGGCTTAATAGGCAGGTGCTTCTGCTACGGTTGTATGCTGTTTCTCACCATAAGAGTTGATTTCCAGTCATTTACAACTCTGCCAAATTTTCTTTCCGTTCATGAGGTCTCAGGTGGGTTTTTGGTTTAAAGTTCAGCCAAAATAGCTGAGTTGTTCCCAAGAAGCCAAAGAACAAATCCACTGTGCCCTTCAAACAGTGAAACAACCTTTTGTTTGAAAGCTCAAGTGTCTGCATCCTTTGGTCAAGGACTCTGACTTGACACTTAGAAGAATGTTGGCCTTTGTGTCAAGGAAATACCTTGAGCAAAATCTGCATAAATCCCAGGTCCCAGATGCTCAGTAGCTCCTCAAGCCTGTTGTCAGAAATGTCCTGCTTCATCCTGGGGCTGAGCAGGGGCTTCTCTGTAGTCGCAGAATGAGCTGCTCTTAAGAGCTAGGTCCATGACCAGGGCTGAGAGCAGGAAGACTGTCTTATGGCAGGTGTGTGCTGCCTGTTGACAGGCAGGCAGTGCAGGCAAGCTGCCTGACTCAGCAGGCAGGACCACAGCCAAGGGAAGCATCCACCTGAGGGAAGGTACTGAAAGTTTGAGTGGGACATAGGGTAAGGGAGACTCAGGTTGGAGGATGAGTGGACTGCGATATTCAAGAAGGGGTGGCATGACAACCAATTTTGTCATTTATCCTGACAGTATAAAATAATTCAAAAAAGAAAGCTTTAGGGCTTTTTGTGCTGTTCTTGGAACAAGGGATGAGAATGAATGGGAATGAGAAATGCAAGTGGTGGTGACAGGTTTCTTGGAGAGTGATACAGAGGCGTGAGAAGACCTGGGCTATGCTGTTGAGTACAATGCAACTGGAGCAAGGCAGGGGGTAAAGCTTGATGAGCAGGAGAGGCTGTGTCCATTGGAGCATGCTTCTGCTGAGACACAGAGCAGAAGCCAATGCTTTACTCTCAAGCAAATGGAGGGGAGGAGGGGGTGAGGAAATCAGTATTCAGATAGAATGTGAGAAATATGGCTGAGGGATAGAGGGACAGCTGGCACTCACATCAGGAGCCAAAGGAAAATTGAATACCTGCTTGTTTCCAAATCACCATTCATCCTGTGCCCTAAAAGAGAGGGCGGTGTTGCAAGCTGTCTTGTATCTACATATGCAGGTGTGTGTGGCAGCAAAGAGAGGTCAGTAGAGCAAGGGTGCACTGGCAAACAGACCTGTTTCCAATATTTACTTTTCTTGAATACATGACTTTGTTGTCTTCATAATGTTCTCAACTTTGTTGTACACAATGTCTTAGTTTGGTTTGTTGCTTCCTGCCTACGACTTGTTGGAGCTGGATCCCAAGCTCATTAGCCAGCCCTTTGCAACAAGACACTGTTGTCAAGATAACAAATATTTTTCCCACTGTGATCAGTTCAGAACAGAGCACTTAATTATTTTTTTTTTAAGCAATCTGTGTTAATGGAATGTTAACGGTTTGAAGTCAGGTGCTCAAGGCTCTGCCACTGGATTTATTCTAGCCAGAAGTGGGGAATCTTGGCTTTTGCGTCTGAGCCTGGAAGGGGGCTGCATTCTGAATCATGCAACCACCCAGTGTATCAGATCTCTTAGTATGATCCAGTGGAAAAAGAAGGCTGCCTAATAAAGACGTCTTTTGGGCTTAGAGATGTGCTTTCCTTTGTCAACTCTTCCACTTAAGAGTTGTCTTTTCTTCTAAGAGAATGATATTAAGCCCTGCTTATTGCCAAGTGTTGAGATGATTAACTGTGTGGAGCTGCCATCTAGATCATCTCCGGGATCCTAGCTGAACCTGTCTTTCCCTGTGCTCCTGGAGAGAAATCTGATTGATGCTCTGTCAGAGGCTTTAATTTTATTCCTGTTGCACAGAAATGTCAATAGTTTCTTGAAATATGATACAGATGTTGCATGGAGGTACTCTGGGATCTGAGATTACACTTCCAGCAATTTCAGGACTTGCTGGGACTTCCACTGTTCAGGGGAAATAGGTCTTTAAGAGTCTTAATACTCTTTGAAATCCACATGGAACTGCTGTGGGAACAGCTGTAGCACCTTCATCCAAGTTTAGGCTATGTATCCCAAGGAGTTTGTTTTGCTACCTGATTAATGTGGAACATGGTTGCTATCAACATTTTATTTTTTTTTAGTCACTAAAGGTTAAAATAGTGGGAACTTCAAACGAGGAAGAGGAAGGTGCTAAAATCAACCTGAAATTCTCTCCTCCTCTTGCTCTTCAAATAAAGAAAGAGAAGGAAGAGGGGAAGCTTTAGTAAATAATGGAAAATTACCGTAGTGGGAAGCATATTGCTAATATACAGCCTGTTTGTCTGCAAGGGTTATTCAGGCTTACAAGGCAACTGCTCAGATGTTGTTTATCAGCATTGTCCTAACCCAGAGGCGAGAGTTAAGTAACATGCTCTGAATGTGGGCAGTGAGGTGTTGTTTCTAATATTCTCTTATGTTAAAATGACTGCTTGGCTTCTTTTGAAAGAAATAACTGTTCCTTTGCATTTTTTGTGATTATTCATGTTTCTCTCAAAATATTTAGTCTATAAAATTGAGAGATATCACACTTTGTAAAAGAGAGGGGGTAGACTGTGAGTCATGTTTAAATTTGTAATTTTGAAGAATAGCGTAAGATGACACATCTGGGTACCTGTGTTCTTCATCCTCCTCAGCATCCTCTTATTATTATGCTACCAACATAATCTTAAAAAGCAAAGCTGGTGTTTTCATGATTCAGCAATCTTGAACAAGGGATCCTGGCATTCTGGTGTGTTGATTTTTATATTGTCTTTAAAGGTATGACAATAATAAATCATTGTGCAGTATTTCTAAATGCCCCACAGTGCCGACAGTAGGCCTTGCTGTAAATTATTATCTGGACTGAAAATACAGCAGATGTATTCAAAATGACCAAATATATGAGAAAATAACAAATCTGAGCCCGTCTGCCTTGTATTTGCCTGTCATTTCCATTTTGACTGCGATTGGCTGGCAAGGGCTGCTGCTGGCATTGCACAATTGGCTTAGATGGGGAATTACAAAACAGGAGCAGATCCCTTGATTAGGACTCGGTAGCACATGCAGCTGAGCACAGGCAAAAAAGAAAGGTCACCCGTACGCAAGGGTTGGAGCAGGATCTCTCTCACAGATGTTTCCGTTCCAGAGAAGCACGTCTGATCGCATTTTTCTCATCTCTGACTTGGAGTGTTTAAATGCTGTAGGGATGTTTTTGTTTCGGTGAATGTAAGAAATGCACCTGGGAACAAGTTTGCAACCTGGAGGCATATAAGAATTTGAGATGCGTGGAGCAATATCGTGGAATGATCTGAAGGACCTGCGTTTTTAAGGAGTTTTAGATATCAGTGAGGAGGAAGACGATTCAATCAGAAGGTTAAAAGCAGATGCAAAAGGAAAACAACTTTGTTTTGATCCTGAAATTATACTGAAAAAAGCATGAAGGAGGGATTTTATTGGCACCACAACAATGGAGAATCAAAGGGTTTTATTTCCTTGTGAAATAATCTCTGTACAAGAAATGTAAAAACTATCTTTCATTAAAAAGAAGAATTTGATATGAATATGGTTTGAAGCTCTGTGGAACATATTTGGGACTGCTGCATCTTTCCAATAGTTTATAATATATCTTTATTTATTAAGGTGTTTAGATGAAGAATATTCCGCACAAAAAGGTCAGGCTACTTTTTTTTTTCCTAACTGCTTTTTTTTGAGTGACAGAACCAGAGGAGTTTCATTGCTATTTTTAACTGAACTTTCTCTTCTTTTCTTCTTTCCTCCTCCCAACTTAGTTTACGAGATGCTGGAATTGGATTTATTCTTGTCATAGACCGCAGACAGGACAAATGGACCTCTGTGAAAGCTTCCCTACTGCGGATAGCAGTGAGTACTGTTTTAAATTAACTCCTTAGAAAGATTTTCCATGTTGAACCTTCCTCTTACGAGTAAAAAAGCAGCAATGACTTTGTTTCTTCAGCAAAATGTTAGCTGCTATATGACACAAGAAGTATCCAGTAGTGCTTTTGTATCCCAGCTGACTGGGACCAAGCATCATGTGTCTATGATGTGCTTTTAGTGCAGTTTGCAGCTCAGGACATCAGCCTGAGAAGGCACTTGGAGAGCGTGTGTGTGTGGGTGCAAATGTGTGCACCGTGCAGCTCTCCCAAGTGGGAACGCGTGTTTGCATGGGCAGCCCATGCATCTCCTAGAGCTTTGGGTCCACCTTTCACTATTCAAGTGAGTTTCCTTTTTAGAAAGAATTGAGGATGAGAGTCCTGATTTAGTTTAGCACTTGTGAAAGGAATTCAGGAGCAAAAGTTGATCTTGTGGTGTTCAAATTAAGACAAGTATTGCTTGTAAGCAAGGAAGTCTTACGTACCTGCTATGATCAATCAACAGCATATATGGTTACTTTGTCTCCTTTTTAATTAATACTTTTTAAATACTACCACTAAGCTTATTAGAAGCTTTTTTCCCTCTTTTTTTTTTTTTTTTTTTTTTTTTTTTTTTACACACTAGAAAAAGGCAGATTCATGTTTATCATGTGCTTACCATACTGTTTGTTTACTTTTTGGATTTTTTTTTTCTTTTGAATCCTTGCTTGAATTGTTAGTGTTGATAATCTTTCCAGTAAGTGCTGAAAAGCAGAGCAGTAAGCATATTTTCTTCAGTTTTTCATGTCTGAAAATTTTAAGCTCTGTAAAATAAAAGTCAAATCGGAAAAGTAAATGTCATTTTTGTGTAGCCCCATTTTTACCACAGAAATGTTTGTTTATTGTAAATTAAAAGGTATTTAGTTAAAGGTAATGTATCACTCCCACTATATGACTTCTTTGTAAATGAATACGTAATGATGTAGTATTCCCACAATACAAGTTTTTCCACAATAAGTACGTTTAGAAATGTTAAAATATTCAAAATATACAGAAATATTAGCAAAAACTTGCTTCTGCAGCTCACTTTGAATTTTTGAGATGCAGCATTGAACAGATTCCAGTAATGGAAACTGAGAGCACCACAGTTTGGGGTGATTAAAGAAAAAGGACTATATCTCTGGAGTTTTTTAATCTCTTTGAAAATTCATTGCTGTAGTTTCTGTTTAAAGACAGATAAGTAATCCACATATGATAGTCCTTTTATTTACGTAATTGCGGTGGTAGGGGGTGGGAGGCGACTACAAACATGTTGCTTGTAGCCATAATATTAACTTGTACGGTAAGGTTCCTTCAGTGTGCGTTATTTTCCCTAGAAGCACAGGACTTGAGTAACTGTCCCCCATGACATGGGCTCCATCATTGTAGTGATTGTGTTGGTGATTAAGGGCTTTACCTGGAGAAGGCTGTTAAGTGCAGCAAGCTCTTTGCTTTGCAGTGCTCTTGATGGTAGGTTATTTTTCTTTTGTCATTTCCCATTCTTCTGTGAGCTTTATTTAAAAGAGAAATCATGCATCCTATTTGGAATCTAATCTGTTGGAGGCATGATGGGGTTTTTTAATATCTGTTTCTTTTCACTGAACTGGCTCAGTGTTGTCTTTATATTGTGTTCGTACATGCGTGTGGCAGTACTCCTCTTGGGCTTCTGCAAGTCATCCCTGAAAACTTGAAAATTTTACCTTCACATTCCAAAAAAAGATGTATTGACAAATCCTTCTTTACCGTCTCCAACATTTCTTAACTATAATATTTGCCATAAGTGAATTATAAATAGGTTTCTGCTGTCTGTTACTTAAAAAAAAAAATGAAGCTAAATACGCATGATGCATATCTTGTGCCGAAGTTATGAGGAGTTCTCCAAGTCCTGCTGATGGAGAAAGTTTTTGTTTGGTTGATGGGGTTTTTTTTGTGGTGTTTTTTCATTTGTTTGGTTTTTTTAATGGCTCAAGGGTAACTAGAAGCTTAACTTCTACTTCTTTGGTTTTCCTAACTGTCAAGAGTTGTCTTTTGATAATGATCAAGCATCTTGGTGTCATTTGGGCTGTCCAGGTTGAACCTTGTCTCTGAGAGCCTGGTATCTCTAGCAGTTTTGATTGCTAAAGCTTATTGCTGTGTGTGAGGATATGAGCCTTACGTTGTGTGAGAAGAAAGTTTTGGCTGTTGGCTCATTTGTACTAGATTCTGGAGCGTCTCCCCAGTCATCTCTCCTGATTTTTTTTTCCTCTAATCACCCCAAGGGGGTTGGCCCTTTCAATTTGTGAAATCAGAGATGCCAGTGCAGGGTGCTCTGGCTGGAGCACTGCCCCACAGGAGTATCCTGGCTGAAGCATCTGCCCATCACTAATATTCCAACAACTGTAGGAAATAGATTTATAAGCACTGAGCAGCTGCTAACCAGAAACTCCTACTAACATGTATTTTTTAAATAATTAATATTTTATGTTATTTCAAAGACTCTTCACACATGAATGTTTGGTTTGTACTAGTAGGTATTAGCAGTATGTTTTGAAACAAAACTAATGAAGAAAGAATTTTTGTTTCAGGCTGAAATGAATGTGGAAAATCTTTCTATATTATGAAAAATTTCTAGGCTTCATTTTTCCTTCTTTGTTGTTAGGGATCATTTTCTCTCATGGGACAGAAAATAAGCAATGCTGAGCTGAATCTTTATTTCACGCTGATAATTTGGGGTTGCTATAGAGAGTCAAGGCTGTGAGGATGACATAAATCTGTTTTTGCAGACACAGTGGAAGAGCAGTGGCTGTACCGCTTACCCAGGATAACTGCTGCTGAGGCACATGCTACGACAGCAGAACTGAAACCACAGCCAGAGCCACTGGGCTGAAAGATGGCCCCTCTTTTTTTCTAGGATGAGACAGAGAAATTATGGCAAGCACATGCCCAGGCATGCAGGCTTTACTATTGTTATACTCTACTTGACAAAGCTGTAATGGGCAGGTGGCCCGGGAAGTTGTCTGTATCCAGTGCAAGACTGCAGACTCTCTGGCTTAAGAGACACTGCAAACAATATTGTTTTTAAATTTTTCCTCTGATTTAGCTAGTGCTGGTTTTAGCCTAGTGCAGTCCAGAATGGCACGTGTTCAAAGGGTGACTCATCCTAGCTGAGACAGGTGGGATCAATAACCTAGAGATACTGTTGACTATATAGAAAGCTTAGCTTTTAGATGGCTATGAGATGGACAGAATTCATCCGTACACTTGAGTCTCTAGGAGGAATCTGGCCTACTGGGATAGCCAGGCTGAGAGGTGGAGTTCTGGTAGAGATGCCAAAAGCTTTGTGTTGTTAAGTGTCAGGTCTTGTCAGTAAATTGCTGTGTTCCTAGAGAGGCCATGGAAAACTGAAAGGTGTTACAAGAAAAATTTTGAAGTTAACTGTTGCAAATTGTTCACTCTTACTACACTGTTGTTTGAAGATACAAAAATTCTCAAGCTTTTTGCCCTGTCAACTGCTGAGCAAGTGGGTAGGCTCATGGAAATAAGGCATGGTTCCTCAATGAGGATGCAAGGAGGAGCAGTCACATAGCTTGGTAAAAAGTCTCCATATTGTCCCAGCTGAAGTCAGGTGAATGACAAACAGCAGACAAATTGATTTCCTTTTCCTTTCCATGCAGTGAAAAATTACTCTAGTTTTCCTCTTTTTTTTTTTTTTTTTTCTTTTCTCTCCTAATGTTATCATATCCAAACAAGCAATATTCAATCCACAGTTGCAGGAGCAAGGGATGTGTTCTGGGGTTTCACGCTGCTTTGTTCATAGTTCCAGTGTGTTTTCTTAAAAAAAATGAAACCTATTTCATTACACTGTCTTTGTCTCTGTTGTGCTGTCATCATTGTCTTCCTCCACCTTGAGGGAAAGGTTGAAGTGTGAACTCAGCCTTTTAGACAAACAAAAAATTGTTCTCAACATCATTTAAAATTCTGCCATAACCATCCATGAGCCTCCTATAGAAAGTGCAGAGAAAATAAACTTCCTTAAACTTGGTGCTTAGGGAGTTACACATGTGGGCAACTGTTCTTGAGGAAACAGTTGGTATGAGGGTCACTCAGGTGGGAGTGAGAAAGTTTTATCCAGTTATGAAACTTTTCAGCCCTTTCTAAACCTGATAAGAATTCAGTTTTATCCAACCTCCTGGAGAAGTTTGCTTTGTGATTTGCCACCTTTGATTAAGGATGTATTGCATGCAGGTTTCATGCCTTCTGTTTTGAACTGCATTGTCTGGAGCACTGTTTTCTTAGCAAGTCATAAATCAAAATGCAGTCTTCACTGTAACAGAGGCTTAGCCCATTAGTGCTTTGAAGATTAAGGCCAAGACCTTTAGCTGGCAGGAGAAGACCAAAAGCCAGTGGAGAGACTGGAGTGCTAATACCAGCCTAAACCTTGCAGGAGCCAGGCAGTCCCGTTTTTGTGCCATCTGGAGTCTTATCGTTGGTTTTACATCCAAGGTGAGAAACAGCAAATTACAGTAATCCAATGATGAGTTCTTTGGCCTTGTTTGCAGAGAGATGTTGAGTTTCTTAGTGAGTTGTTGATGGAGAAAAGATGTGTTTAGTAAGTGATGCTCCATGAAAGGCACTATTTTATCCTATGTTAGGATAGGTATTTCCCGATAGCCCAGTTTCTAGCTAGCTCTTTGCATCATGTTCTGAAAACTGTAATGTCACTTAACAATTTACATGGGTTAAGTCTGAAAAAAACCTGCTGCTCTTTCAGTCCCTAGTCATGTTTCTCATTTTTGCTTGGGTTCAAAACACCGCCACCAACTTGACCTTTTGATGAAGGTAAAACTGTATTTGTATTCATTTTATGGCTACTGGTATGAATTATTCCAGTAAATGATAAACTAAAAAGGTTATTTTGAGGTGTTCAATGGTTTTGTCTCATTGCTTTGGATATTTTGAGAATATTACATATGCAGGCACTTTGGCAGTTATCCTTGTATAGTCAGCCATTTTTCCTTTTTAATATTTTTTTTTTAATATGTAAAAAGAGAGAAGTGAATCACTTAAACTCTGAAAACAGGATCATAACATCACAGGCATTAAGCCCAGATCTAACTCAAAACAGCTCAATGTTTTTAAAACTAGATTTAAACTGCTCCTTTTATGAATTGATTTACTTCAAGATTCTTTCTTGACAAGAAGCCTGTGTAAGAGACTTCTAGCCAGGAACAAACAGTCTTGGGGGAGCGGGGGGAAGTACTTAGCTCTTTTATATACAGAAATATTTTGGAAAGAAATGTCTTGTGGCTTACTAGTGGCATACTAGTAAGTGCTGAAGGGAAAACACCACCAGAGCTTGGTAATGTGGTTATATTGAAGGTCTTCATAAAATGAAAATAGTGTTCCAGGTTTTTTCGAGAGAACTACTGCAAGTCAAACATTAGCTCTTTGGTGGCTTGCATGGTTCAGATATTTCTGAAAGCTGGCTGTTTACTTGGGGCTGTAGGTTCACTGTTGATCAGAAGAAAAGTGGTTGTAGGTTCGTTGTTTATCAGAACAGCCTCCCTTTGCTGTGTAGGAGTAGAAAAGACTTCTGAGCACCAGGGCAGCTGAGTGAATTGCTCTGTGGGATTGAACAGCAGACTGCAACTTTGTGTGCCTCTCTCTAAAAGGTATACATATCTATCCACATCATTCCTTTGGATACTAAATATTCCCTAGAAGGAAACCTAAGATATGAAAACTCAAAAATGTTTGTTTTCATTTCCAAAAGCTCACCTTTGGGCATTCACTGCTGAAAGCTGTGGTGACTGGCTTCAGGTTGTAGACCCCA
Source organism: Antrostomus carolinensis (assembly GCF_000700745.2). Taxonomy (NCBI): domain Eukaryota; kingdom Metazoa; phylum Chordata; class Aves; order Caprimulgiformes; family Caprimulgidae; genus Antrostomus; species Antrostomus carolinensis. Next base: position 50,206 of record NW_010298926.1, on the reverse strand, counting down.
GTCATCACTCTGCTGCTGCATTGCCTCTGTGGGGAGCAGCAGCTTGGCAGCACTGCATCCTGTCTCGGTGAATATTGTGACTATTGTAAAGTATGTGATTTAATGAGATTTATTCCTCCTTTGAAAATGCTATCTGCCCAATAGCCTATAGCACATGTGGTGTTTACAAACGCAGTCAGGCAGGAGTGCGTGGGATTGCTGCTAAAAATTACCAGGTGATTTAAATAACTTCCTATTGGTGCCAACAGAGCAAGACCACACAGTAGAAATCAAAGAGAGGAAGAATCTCAGTGCCTGTCTTTGGGGAAACACTGTCCTTCCTTCCCTGCAAATGAGCTGCTACCACCACCCCTTCCCAAGCATCAGGCAGGGATTGTTTCCTGCTCAGCTTTTGTGGTTCCTTACTAGTTTTTCAGCATTGTGTCATCTTCATTTGTGAGATGGCCTGCCTGTCCGTCCTTCCCCGTACTAGCAGCTGCTTAACTGCAGGGTCAGTACCGATGCTACAGACACACCCTCTGTCGTTAATATTCTATGAAGGAAAGTGATAATTAAGATTATATGCAACTAACTTAATTCTAAATTTTGACCAAAACCCAGTTCAGTTTCTGCAAGTTCCCCCTTTCTAGAGGCCTGGAGTGTGCAGTGGAAAGCTCCCCATCCTTGAGAAGTGGAGGCCTTAAAGCAGGCAGGTCAACCTACTCCTGAGTATTTATTAACTGTTTTCCCAGAGGATTTAAAGTAGCTCCTGTTTTGTCCAACCAGTGAAGATTCTTCCCACATTCCAGGTTCAGGGTACTCATAGGGTAGCAAAGATCTCAGTGTATTGGAAAGCTTTGATTTAAGGGCTGTGCTGCATATAAATTCCTGGTTTGGTCAGTTTTATTTCAAAACTGGTAATTACATGCATGTCTACATCTTTTTCTGTATCTTTGGAACTGGCACTGGCCTGACTGGATGAGAAAGTGAAGGAGTTAAGCAGATAGAAAGCTAATCCCACGAGTGTCATGAAGTATCAAACAAGTGCCAAAGTGATGCAAGTGAGGCAAAGGAATATATGGGTTGGGCTACAATAGAATAGGGGCTTCCCTAATTTTCATAGAGGATACCAAAAGTCTTGGTATACCTCTTTTGCATAGGCATTAAATGAGTTAAAGCACAATATTTGAGACAAGATGTTGGGGGAGCAGTTAATATTAATTAATCTAGGAAAGGAAGACACTTTTGGAACAAATTGTTTCCAAGCACACAAACTCTTCTTCAAGTTGCAGTGGTGTTCATTGACATCACTAAAACAGTCCTTGAAGGCACTTGATTTTATAGTACTACTAAACATACATGAATATTTATTTTTGTGCTTAACATTTGGCACAGCATTATTGAGAAGTCAATGTTTGCTCTGTTTGCTTAGTATACAATGACTTCAAACAAATACGCTGTTGGACTGGAAAGGAGATTTTTTTTTTGTTTCTCTTGTTCTTTTATGTTCAGAGTGAAGTTGGTTGATGAAGTTCACATGCATCTAAGGAATGTCTCTTGCATCATATCATTGTCTCTGCAAGTCACCAGGGCTTTGGGGGGGGCAATAAGCTAAGAAAATAGTATTATTTGGGCAGTGCAGATATAAGCTCAGATAAACTGGAATAGCTGGCACTGGTCCAACATTGTTTACTGTAGCAATCCTCCCTTTTCTTGTTGTTTAACAAAGATCAATTTGCAGATTTGACTCCTAGCCACAACAAGCAGAGAAGGCGTGATTTTTTTAAGACTTGGATTATATTGGAAAAACAAAACCAAATAGGAAGCAAAGGCAGTGGCAGCTGGAACACTGTGATGAGGTCCCCATCAAGCCAAGAGAGGAGACCTAACTCCTTCAGGCTTTCCTCATAGGGCAGGTTCTCCAGCTCTTTGATCATCTTCATGGTCCTCCTTTGGGCCCTCTCCAGCCTGTCCAGCTCCTTCTTGAGTTGTGGGGTCCAGAACTGGGCACAGTACTCCAGGTGTGGCTGGAGAAGTGCTGAGTAGAGTGGCATGATTGCGTCTCTGTCTCTGCTAGCCGTGCCCCTGCAGATGCAGCCCAGGATCTGATTTCCCTTGATTGCTGCAGCAGCACACTGCTGACTCCTGTTCAGCTTGTTGGCTACTAACCACCCCTGGGTCACTTTCAGTATATTTTCTCTGAAATTCTGGAGTAAAAATCTAGGCTACAGTCACAAAGTGTAAAAGTGAGGATTTAAAGTTAAAATTAAAATAATTATTACTCATACATGTAACTTAAAATTTACTTTTACTGTGTGGTGTCTTTTATGCTTTATGACTTCATGGCATTGCGTGTTTCCAATGTATCTGCTCAACTTGAAACTAACGGGGTAGGCATTTCCCAGTGTTCTGTGTAAGGCTACAAGGGTGGCAAACATGCACTGCCAAAGGCGGTGTGTCTGGATGTCCTGTGGTGTGCTGGGTATCTCACATGAAGATCCCTTTTTTTTCTAAATGTGTTATATAAAAGATGTTTCTTCTTGGAGCTTTTTCTTCTGAAATGTTGGCATTGCCATTGAATATGCTTCACATTTTGGAAGTCGAAGGTGAAAAATAACAGTTCAGTCAGACTCTGAGCACTGCTGTTACAGGCAGTAACAGCAAAAGAAACTGACACCTAGCATGACAATATTAAGAAAGCATTTGGACAAGGCCCTCAGACACATGGTCTGAATCTTGGGATTGTCCTGTGCAGGGACAGGAGTTGGACTTGATGATCCTTGTGGGTCCCTTCTAACTCCCAACATTCTATGATTCTATGATGTCTAAATGAATAGACTACATTGCTATCATTCTAAAAAGATTATTCCAGAGATTTAATTTTAAAAAATATATTTTGTCAATTCTCGCAATGTTTCATAGTATGAGTTAAATAGTTTTCTTAAAGAAATTTGTGGTTGTCCTTGGTACAATCATTCAGAAAGAAATAGTGAAAAATCACCTTTATTAACTTTTTCTTCTGAAAGTAAGGAATTTTCTATAAAAAGTTTTTCCTCTATTTGGTAACTGTGGGTTAGTAAGTCCACAGTAAGTCTCTGTGTACATTTAGTACACAGAGAAAGATTGTTTACGATACAACAATGAGGAGTTGGTGTGGGCACTCAGAATTACCTGGATTCTGTTCCCATACCTCAGACAGGCTCCTTTGTGACTGAACCACCGTGCTTTCTAGAAAATTTGGACATCATTCAAGGGGAGGCAGATTGGAAGCTCAAGCCTTTAAGGTTCCTCAATCAAATTGTGATCTCAATTGTATACTGAATATCTAGGGTACCACAATGAATCTGTAAAGTCTTCCATAAAAAGTTTTAAACTAGTTTTCTCTTTAAAAGGTTGTAGTTTACAATGCTAAATACCTGGAACCCTTGGAAACCTCAAAAAAAACCACTCTCCAACCTTCCAGATACTAACAGTTTCACTAGACATGGAAACAGAGCGTAGCATAACAGCTCCTTCAGTTAGTGTTTGTTTTTTGGCTGGCTTTTTTCCCCCCCCTAGTGATTCAATTTGCTAGAAATGTGACATAATTTCCAACAGTATAATGAAGAAAATTGCATACTTAATAATTGTGATGATCATTTCTTTAATGAGCTTCACTGCTTTCCTACAATGGAAATACTGAATAGGGGAGAAAGACTTGTATGATTTCAAGAATGGCTAAATGCCAAGTATGCAAACCTCTGCCACAGCAGAGGTTGATTTTTAGTAATTTAATGCTGTTTCTTTCCTTTCCTTCTCCTCTCTTCTGTTTTCCCCCTGTCACTTGTAGAACTGGGAGAGATCCATCAGAATAGTAGTTGGAAGATGATGAGAAAAAACACAGCTGAGAATTATTATGTTTGGGTTTTTCATTTTTGTCTGCAAAATTAAAGCTTATTTCTAAGCTGCTGCCCAAGAAATTCAGTCTCAGTGGCAATAGTTTGTATAGGCAACCGGCAAGGTAGTATATGTGCAAATTAGAAATATGGTGTTAGGTGTTCAGACAATAATGGATGTTTCTCTTGGCATCCTCTATTAAAGAGAAGAGAAGATAACTGTGAAAGTACTGCTTTTGAAAAAGCACTAAACCACTACTGTTTTGTTCATTAGCCTTCTTGGCTAGGATGTAATCTTAGATGAAGAGCAGTACAAGCCAGCCCTGAAAAAATCGGTTCCAGGAGAATAGTTTCCTGTTCCCAAAGATGAGTAAATGCTCTTGTAATGTAAAAGTAAAAGGTTTGAATGAAGCTCTCTGCCAGCCTTGCTGATAGGTTTATAATTGGTCACCCCACTATGGGAGACCTTTGATACGGTTAGTTTGCAGTTTAGCAGGGGGTTTTCCTTGTTGAAAAGTATTTTCTGGAGCTGATACGCAAAAATAACAGACTAAATTTGTTTTGCAGGCATCTTTCCCAGGAAACCTGCAACTAGTCCTCGTTCTGCGCCCAACAGGATTTTTTCATCGAGCTCTCTCAGACATTGCTTTCAAGTTCAACAAAGATGAGTTTAAAATGAAAGTACCTGTAAGTAATCCTCTGTTTTCACTTTACTATCAGAGATCTGTTAAAGTACTTAACCTAGCCAGCAAGCACCAAAAAAAAACCCAAAACCAAACCCTAACAAAAAAACCTGTGCTTAAAGGTCATTTTTGAATCTTGAATTAAAGGTTCCTCTGAGAAAATAACTGTGTATGGTTTATCAAGATAAAAAGCCCTGATGGAGTCATTTATGCTGTATAATTCATAAGCTTTATTTTAGTACACACTGTTAAACATGGTGCTCATGCTAATTTACAGTGATTTAAATTTACATCATTGTCAACTGAAACAACTGTTAAGTTTGTTTCTTCTGTACTCAAAGGAAGTAATGCCATCACTTGCTTCTGTATTATAATGGAATTTCTCTATCAGAAGCTGAATGGATGTGGCTTAGAATCTTTAACAAAAGACTTCTCACCCCTGATCGCCTTCACTTATTTTCATTGCTGCTGCAGATCATAATGCTGGGATCAGTATCAGAACTGCAGGGTTACATTGATAAAACACAATTAACAGAAGATCTTGGTGGCACCCTGGATTACTGCCATAACAGATGGCTGTCCTGTCGGACTGTAAGTCTTAGTGTTTGTTTTAACTTTTCAGTTTAATGAAGCCTTCTGTTTTATACCCTGTCATTTATAAAACAGATTCCAAGTGGTGCAAGTTGACTTGCTCCGAGTGAGAAGATGTTCCCAATGGTACTTAGTCATCTCAGAGAAGTAATATGAGTAATAATTCGGGAGTGGTTTTCTGAGCACTTAGAGCAAAGGAACTACAGTGTATTATTGTGAGGTTTGTTGTTTTTGCTATGAGAAAGAAAAAGCTCAAGTAGTAAAATAACTCCAGATTATAAAAGCATGAGGAAGATACACATGATAAGAGCCTAGGAAAAATATACAATTAAGGAATTAATGGTGACGGTATCTGTTGCTTGCAAAATTATACTTTGACCATTTTTCAGTCTTGTAATTCATCTGCTTGGGTTTGTTTTGAGACTTGTATTTTGTGTGTATGTGTCTGTACATATGCATGTGACGAGCATGAAGAATCTTTAATGGTTTTATTCCAAAAGGCTATAGAAGGTTTCGCCCAAAAGGTTAAGCAAACAGCTCAGATTCTTCAGTCCTTTGGGACTGAGCTGGCTGAAACAGAACTACCAAATGATGTGCAATCAACCAGCTCCCTTCTTGCGACACACACGGAAAAGAAGGACAAAATGAAGGTATGTAATTTTTCTAAAGATGCTGACTTCTAGTTAAACTGTTTTAATTTATAGCTAATAATGTTAATAGAAAATCAAGAAGATGTTAATAGACACTAATAATGTGAAACATTGAAATCTTATTTAACTTGTTTTGCTTGGTTTGATGTTAAGATCCTTTTTGGATTCAAAAATGACACTTCTTGAGGCTAAGTTCATGTATGTACAAATGCATAATGATTTGTACATGGAAACAGAAATTTGTTTGTAAATAGTGGTGTGTTTAATTTGTAGTTTTGTTTGCATCAAGGAATATGATTGTATTTGCATGCATATGAAAATATATGACCTTTTGAAGAATGGACAAATGTTCTTTCAAATCAGCTTAAGCGAAAACTATTTGGGGGTTTCAAAACTATACATCTAAAATTTTTGAGATGTTTGTAGCTTAAGGAGACACAAGAAGGCAATCTATCATGAAAATTCAACTGAGTTACACTGGGATCCTAAGATGATAATCATAGAAAAAGCTGACATTTAGCATTTGCTGTCTGTATTTATTGTCAAACACTGCTTTTAATCAAACTATGCTTGTTCTATTACTATTACAACAAAATTCTTTTTCCAGTTTGATGCCTTATGAAGTCTGCTTAAAAAAAAGACAAAAACAACACACAACTACAGCGTGTGGGTTTTTTGTTTTGTTTTGTAGGAGGATATCAGGTTAGCAGTAGAACAGGGAGATGATATCCTTGGAAGTATTACAAAACCAGTTACTGAGAATCCTGAATACAAACTGAATCAAGATCAGCTAGACAATCAAACAACAGTAGAAAGGTGAGAGGAGCGAAATTCAGAAATACTGAACATACTGCTTTTCTAGGTTTCTTGCGCCCTCCCCAGCTCTTCTACTTAGTTCCATATGCGTGCTTAGCAAACGAGCAAATGTTACCCGTGAACTCATTAAAAGTACTTTCAGAAACAACTCTTCTGTTGTCAGAGCAAAGTAATCTCCTGATGTCCATTACTGGGTCACCTGGCTATAAGGAAATAGGGGATGCTGTTTGAGTTCCAGTACCAACAAAGTAATGCTGTTTTGTTTTGTTTTTTCCTTTTTGTCAGGTTTGGTTTATACAGTTGAGCAGCTTTTCCTTATTTTAGTGAATACTGATGCTTTGTTTAGAGACTAAAGATCAATCCAAGGAAATTTTGCTGCTGTAAGGAAAGCAGGAAGGGATGACAGAAATTATATCTCCCTTCTTTTCAGTGAATTTGTCCACTTTCATTAAGTCCTTTTGAATTGAAGTGGAAACTTTTTTTTCTTTAAACCTGCCTGAAGGAGATATTAACATTGCTGATAGCTTATCAACGTCATTAGTAGCCTTTCAAGGGCTACTAGGGAGTACACCACTCTTGAAGTATCTATGCACAAACTTCCTATATGCTTCCTTTGGGCATATAAGTAATAGATGTTTTCCTTTACTCCCCACCCCTCTCCTCTGAAATTACTGCCAGTTTTGAAGACATTATATCACCATAGCACAGATGTAAATTTGCACAAAGCTGTGAAAGCATAGCTCATTTCCCCCAGGCAGTATTCTGCATTCTTTTTTTGTCTGTCATTCCATGTTTCGGGCTGACTTTTCTTTCCAAGTAACTCCATTCCAATCCACAAAGCTTGGCAGAAGTCACTTTTTTTGCTTGTTGTTGCTATCAGCTATCTGAAGGACAATCTGGGTGGAGATTGCTAATTTATCCAAAACGTTCCCACTTGATACAATATCTGACAGAAGTTGGAACAAACCCGTGTGTGTGTATCCCTGCCTTTTTTCTAATCAGTTTTAATCTGTAAATTCAAGGTTTGTTTCTGTGCTGTTAAAGACAAAAAATCATTAGAATTCTGATGTGTGGTCTTTCCTAGATGTAGCCTATGTACAGCAAAGCACGTTGTAAATATAAGTCCGTAGGATACCATACTGTCAAATGTAATATTGGAAGATAGGTGGAAAAGTAAAAGTCTCAAGGCATTGGCCAACATTATAATTGAAGAAGATTCTTTTCATCATAAATGAATGTTCATTCATGAAAAGATTCTTTTAATCTATCATAAATGTTTCTTGCTGTACACTTACCTGTGATATTTAAGTAGTAACTCTGCTCAGAGGAGGAGATGACCTTCAGGTTTTTTATGAGCCTTGCTCCAAGGAATGAAGTGTAAGGGCAGCTGGCTGGTCACAGCAGTATGAATTTTTTGCCTTCATTTTTCCTTACAGCCCAAGGCTTGGGTTCTTCTGGGTCCTAGCCCACACACATTTGCATGTTTGATTTATGTTTGCTAGCCCCAAGTCACCACGTCCCCATGCCAGGGCTGAGAAGCAGTACATGCAGCAGCTAGCATCAAATCAGCACAGACAACTTTTCAGAACTTAACGTTTATGTTGGGTTTCAGTTTTACGTCAGTGTTATTCTAGGAAACAATTCTGTTCAATACTCAGAAAAGTTTCTTGTATCCAGTATTTTTACTGGAAAATATTGCTTTGTGGGGATTTTTTGTTTACTGTGGAAGATTGCATTGTCCCTTGAAGGTTGCACCCATCATTCTTACAGTATTTCTTTTTTTAAAGGCTTCTGGCTCAATTACATGAAACGGAGACTGCCTTTGATGAGTTTTGGTTTAAGCATCAGCAAAAACTTGAGCAGTGTCTGCGCCTTCGGAATTTTGAACAGAATTTTAGAGAGGTGAGAACTGCTTGATGGCAGTCAATATTTGGTAATATAGAAATTATTCAGAAGAGAATACTTCCTCCTCTTGTTTTTACAACTCTTATGTGTGCTTGAAAGCTTTCTCTAACCTTTTTCTTGTACATGTCCTTACCTGACATCCTGCTATCTTTACTACATTTAACACTTGCCTAGAAAGACATAATAGCTTCTCTTCTGCAGTCTTACAATTTTTTTTTTTCCATGGGCCCAGCAGCATATAAGCATTCAAAAACTCCTTTGAAACCTGTTCTCCACCGCAGAAGCATAATATGCTGGCTGCAAACCTTTCAACTTGCCAATAGTCCCTTTTATGCAACCAAGACTTACCTAAACCTCCTGGCTAAAATTTCATAAAACAGTCTCCAACACTGTGGGTGGGAAGTTGCAACCACACTGCTAGAAGCTGGGTGGAGGCTGAACTGAAAGTTTTACAGCCAGTTTCTGATCTCATGTTAGTTTAACTCATATGTTTGATGGCACCTACAGTCTCTTTATGCTGGTGTAGCTGATCTCAGAGCATGGCCCTTGTGTCTCCAGAGGAGCACTGCTCAGAAACCCTCTTACAAGTGTGTGTGTGTGTATGTCTGTCTGTCTGTATGTCTGTCTATCAACCAATTGTTAGGGTGAGGACCTCTCCCTTATGTTTTGCTGTTTATGTTAATGTCACTTTGTATTATTGTCATCTGGTAAAAGCAAGATCATAAATGTTTCCTGAGCATTAGTTTTCCTGCATTTTTTTTTTTTCCAGTACCAGGAAACAGAATTACTTCATTGCCTTTTCTTTGTGTTTGTTTTCATTTTGAATTGGGGGTAAAGGTAGGCTGACAAAAAAGTGATTTGTCTCTGTGCCCCAGTAACCCCATAATGTGAGTCACCTGGCTGGAAATAGTGGCTATCAGCTATTTAACTGATGGGTCTCCAGAAAGGTGGAATCATCTTCATTGATACATAGCTGTGTCTCATTTCAGGTCAAAGCAGCTTTGGATATTGTGTCAGAGAGACTATCTGCTTTCACAGATGTGGGAAACAGCTGTTCACATGTGGAGCACATTTTGAAGGATCTTGCCAGCTTTGAAGAAAAATCACGTGTAAGAGCTCTGCAAGTCTCCTTAATTTCTACTATGACAATGCGTGTGTGGAGGGAGCATATTTGGTTATTGAGTATATCTTGTGAGAAGAGCTTAAGCTGACAACAGGGCAGAATCAGTGTCTCAAGGAATGTGCAGAAGGAATTTGGAATAGTCTTTAACCATTGGAGTGGCCTAGTTCTTGGCCATCCCTCAATAAGGAGCAGAGTGACCAGTCACAAAGTCAGTGTGATCAGTTCGTGGAAGAATTGCATGAAGTGTTTTCATAGCCACTTCCATTCCTATTAAAACCACTTATTTCATTCAGTCTTAGAAATGAGAAGGCTGTGTATTGAATGTACAATATGACAAAAGATGACCAACAAAAACACACAGTCTGAAGAATGTAGAAAGGGAACCTTACTATGATCTGTGCTTCACAATTAAATATTAGAGCTCTATAAGCAAGGTCGTTGCTCTCAAGGCTGAGGTGCTAGAGTTAGATATTTTTTAATTTGAGTTCAGTTTGCTGCTGTACTCCAAATTGCATGCATAAGGACACAAACACACTGATGAATAACTAAGACATAGAAGGACTAATAGTGGTTCCCTCACAGAGGCCATATGATTAAACTCATTAATATTTCTGAAGTACTCTGATACAATAAAGAAGGAGGCATAAAAGTTCTTGAGCATCTGGAAGACAGGAAATCACTTTTATTTATTAAGCAAGGCAGGTGTAAAGATGTATTCTATAGCAACACATGTATTTTATTGTGTAGAAACAAATAGTACAATTTTAAATTTTTTTCATTTATGTTGATCCAAGGAAAGATGTACCTAAATCAGTGCTTGCTTTCTTAGGAAACTATAGTAAAAGCCAGAATGCTAGCCTCAGAGGGTGATGCTTTTATTCAAAGCAACCATTATGCTGTGGACTCCATTATTCCAAAATGCACTGAACTTCATCATCTCTGTGACGCCTTCACTACTGAGACAGAACAGAGGAGGAATCTTCTTAACAAATCTCTAGAACTGCATGGCTTACTAGAAAAGGTAAATTTTGTATGGAACAGTTCTGTTTCCCGTCTTGTTTGCTAAAACCTGAGTCAATCAGTTGTCATAATAGCAGGTAAAAATATCTGGATGTGCTGTAAGTTTTCTCCTTAAATAGCCAAATACATCACAAGTAGGGGTATGAAATGTTTTATTTTGATGCTGACATTGGTGCATTCTGAACCTGTTCTTTTCTCTGTTTCTAGTCTATGAAGTGGTGTGATGAAGGAATTTATCTGCTGGCTTCGCAGCCAGTAGATAAGTGTCAGTCTCAAGATGGTGCAGAATCAGCATTACAGGAGATCGAGAAATTCCTGGATACAAGTGCAGGCAATAAAATCAAGGAGTTGAATAAAATTTACAGAGATTATGCACACATCCTCAATGAGGACCTAAAGGTACCAGAAGGTGTTTATATGTATCTATGTGTCCATTTGTTACTTTTAGAATTACTCTCTTGCATGACCATTGATAAAAGTAAATAATCAGTACTAGAAATTATAGCTGGGAACTGGAAAGCCAACACGTTTCCTTTCCTGAGGTGAATGCATATCTTTGGACAAGCATCAAGGGCTTTGGAGCCTTTTAATAACTACTTCAATTTTTCAAATAGTAGGATTGCTTTTAAGAAAAATTCTCCCAAATGAGTATTTAAAATATCTTTTTTTTATGTAGCAAAAGCATGACTGTCCTTGATATTTGTATGACTTCTTCTTTGTAACTCTTTTTTTGTTGTTTCATTTTTGTTTTGGTTTGGCTTTTGTTTGGTGGTTTGGTTGGGTTTTTCTTTTTTTTTAGAACTTGACAACATGTCCCTTTTCCTCTTAGTTGATCTCTTCGTATAACAGAACCATTAGATGCTGTCAGAAAAACTTTTCCCTTTTTTTTTTTTTTTTTTAAATTGAAACCTGAACCTCATTGGTTTCTCTGCAGCAGGCGCACAGAATGTTTTATGAAGTGATGTTCCAATTTTTAAGTGTACTAAATGACTGTAAATTATGCCTTGTTAGGAGTGAAGAGTAGGGTAATATTTTTTATATGTGGTATAAAAGCTATCGCAGTTTCACATCAATGTGCTGTAAGTGGCAGTGTAGCTTGTTGATAGGTCTTTGACAGGGATTTTTTTTTTTATTTTTTTTATTTTTAATTTCTGTGGCAACGGTAGGAGCATGTGCAAAAGGTTTTCCAGAAGCAAGAAAGTATGGAAGAAATGTTTCAAAAGAGACAAGTGAGTCTTAAGAAACTGGCAGCTAAGCAGACACGTCCTGTTCAGCCAGTTGCACCAAGACCTGAAGCCTTTGTAAAATCTCCTTGTACCTCTCCAGGTAAGAAACTGCAGTAGCCTTTAACTAATTTTTTGTGCTATGCTGAGAAACTTGAATAAACTTTCAGCTGTAATTTGTGGTTGCACAAACATCTGTGTGAGATCTGCTCAAGTTCTAACTGATGTTTGATTCTGGTTTACATGCTTAGGTGTTCAAAGAGAATACGTATCCAACTCAGAAAGCAATGCACTTCGGAGGGTAAACTACAGAAGAGGAAAGGTAATTTTTTTCTTTGTGCTTTTCATACACATACTGCTTGAGAAAGTCATAATACAATGGAATATTCAAAACCTTCAAGACGAGTGAGGCAATTCCACTGTAAAAGTGATGGTATTGCCCCTATTGAAGTAACTCTGGTGAAGCAGTCATGTGGTTTAAATAGAGGCTGCTTTGTTGCTGGGCTAGGTATGAGGAAAGGTAAATAGTTGCCTATATTAGGAAAAATGTTAGGGGCAGCAAAATATAAAATCTATGAGCAGGAAACATTTATTATTTGCCAGTAGTAATTGGCTACTCTTAAAACTGGCAAAAGTGAAGAGTTAGTTGTCGTTGGCTCTAAGACAGCTTCACTTGACCTAATGGGTTGCCATTCCCAAGTGGGGATGGTCTTCCTGCCCCGCCTCCCGTAAGGAAAGTAACCTGACGGCAGCAGCAGAAACAAATAGTTTCCCACTGGGTTAGAGAGTTCAATCAACTCAGGAAAGGTTCAGCAAGAGACAATGCAAGGAGGAAGGCAAGACCACATGACCAGTAGGGACAAGAGTTGGAGAAAAGGGTTGGTTCAAGGGGAGACTGAAAAAAGAACCTCTCTTTTTTTTTTTTTTTTTTTTTTTTTTTTTCAGAAAGCCATAATTAGGTCAGCCATTACAGTAGAAGTTCTAAGAGTGAACTTCTGTGTCAAGTTAGGAAGTTACCAGAAGGTTAGCACAGTACCTCGTTTTTAGCTTGGAAAACAGACTAAGGCCAGTGGTGCCTCCGAGATTATGCTGATACTCTGATGTTGTCTTCCTGGAAAGGGGCCTTGAACCACGGTCTTTTCTGAGCTGGCCTTTCATGGAGAGCTCCCTGTATTTAAACATTCTTGTGTGCTTCAACACCTTCAGGTTAACTTGGATTTTTTTTCAGCATTCTTGCAAATTGCCTTCTTTTTTAATGGAGTACAGTCTTTCCTGTGAAAATGCATGCAAGTAATGCTGAGTGCAAAGTTCTGTATTTTGAAGTGTTTTTACCCTATCTGTGATGCCTTGATGATTTTTTGTTGTTGCTGTTTGTTTTTTACCTTCTTTAGAGTGAAGTGACTGAACTCCATCAAAGCAGAGGGGGATCTACAATGGATGATGAAGAAAACCTAGCAGTGTTACGGCAGTAAGTGTATTTTGATAAACAAAATGCTTTTTCTCTGATTTCGTTCCAGCAAAGGCTGAGTTTGGCTAAGGATTTGATAAGACATTGGCTATGCTTGGTACACAAAAGAAGATATTTAAATCTGTCTGCAGCATTATTTATAGTTTATATACTACCAGACTCTAGCTTTGCTGCAGAGAGGTGATGCTATGGCAGAACAACTACATAAATCTATTGGAGATTTTTGTCTCCATGCTTCAGAAGACTGTCTTTTTTATTCTTTTTAGACCCTGTTTTGATAAATGTTATGAAAAATAACTTTCTTGTATAAAAACTAAACATCATTTATATTAAAAAAATAACTTAATATCACCTGCCATGTGTATAGCAGAGTTTGCATTTCTACTTGTAAACTGGATACTTCTACTGTATTTTCACTGTTACAACCACATGTTAAATTGGGCAAAATCACAAGGGGAGGGGGTTTGGGGAAAGCATGTTTGCTTGACCATTAAGGAAATTAAAGTTAAAGCGGCATTGTGATATTTAAAGTGTACCCTAAATGTCTCTAATTTAAAATGACCAGTGTAACTTGGCTGTATTTGATAATCCTATGCAGCTCCAACTCCAGCTTCTGTAATACTTGCAAACACTCCGTAACCAGATTTTGTATGTACAATGATAAAATGCTTCACTGCTTCAATTTGGTTACTACAGCACTTAAAATGCTAGATGTTACTTTTTTCCTGTTTAAACACATTTTCAGAAATTTAAAAATGTTTTAAAAATACATCCTTCTCAATAAACATATATAAACTGTTGACAGAAATATTCATGAAACATCATATTTTCCATTACCTGGAAATCGTTCTTTTATTGTCTGCAATGAAGTAGATACACAGACAAAGATAATATTGCCTCATTGCTTTGCATAAGTGAATAGGCTTGCCTTAATTGTAATTCTTTGTCTACAGGCACGTGATTAATGAACTTATTGAGACTGAACGAGCATATGTGGAAGAACTTCTCTGCGTTCTTGAGGTAAAGATTAAATTTCGCTGCAGCTGTTAGTGAACCTATTTCATTCTTCCATTTCATTAATGCTCTTATGCTTTCCTTATCACTATAATGCTTCTGCTTGTCCCATCAAGCAGTATGATCATTACATCTTTCCTCTCTCATTGTATTTTCATTGAGGCACAAATATGCAATTATTTTCTAGAAATATTCACGCAACCAGGATTTTGTATTAGAAAAAGAAATTGAGCAGAAAATAAGATATGCCTAACTATTTAGGTGGAATATAGGGAGATTTGTAATGATGATTAATTCCTGCAAAAGTTCATTCCAGAGTCTTGGGTCAGCTCTAGGAAGGTCACGTGTCACACAGGAATGTGAATCTGCATCGAGAGAACCTTGCGTCAGAGAAGAAAACTAGTTTCTTGCGTCCCTCTTTGCATACCTTTAAGTGATCTTCCCAATGTCTTGGGTACAACTGTGGCAACAGTGCCTTGTAAGAATAATATCTTGATTTTAAATCGTAAAGGAAACAAAGGCGTTCCCTTTGCGCCACGCTTGCGGAGGCACAATTGCAGCACTGCTGAGTTGCTCATAGAAATACGCTGCAGTATTCTGTGTCGTTCCTCAAGTTTAAGTCTTCAGACACAGATGTGTCATTTCATTGTAGTCAATTTGACTGCAGGAGATGATGAAGTTGCACATAACTGAAGTTGAATTGTTTTAATCAGGATGAATTGGACTTGAGCCAAGTGCATATTCTTCTTGTCCATGCCAATGTTAAGCTCATAAATAGGAGCTGTCTTAAGTTATGGACTGGGAGTGGTAATTTCTGAGTACATACCTTCAAGTAAGAGTGCTGTATGAGGGTTTTGAACTCTGGTCTTGCTTTTGCATAGTTTATGCTCAGCTTCCCATGGCATTTATGTCCTGGATCTGGTCCAAGTGCTAGGAAGTGTGGATGACAGTAGGATGGTTACATCTGATGCGTAGTAATAAAGCAATGTAGGTCTGGAGTGGACCTTTAGGGTCACTTTATTCCCTGCTTTTGTATGCAATGCTATCTGTACAGTTCTGTTCATAAAATCAGGACTTGAATAGTTGGGGGATTTTTGGTCCTTACTGCTGCTACTGGATGGTTGTTGCAAAATCTTTCTAGTCCCCTGGTATTACTCTTGTTTTGCATAGTGTATAGTACAACCCTTGTGTTGCTAGGCCAAGCTCTCTTGGTTTTCTGACAATGTGATAGACTCTCCAGTACTCTGATCATGCCAGGCACACTTCTCTGTACCCCATTGCAGTTTGGGATTCATCTCTCTTGAACTTGGGTGATTGGGACTGCCAACAGTAATTCTGGATCTGATCCTTGCTGAGGTATGGTTCAGTGGCAGTCTTCCAACTTTCGAGTAATTCTAGTTATTAATGCACAGTTCTGGCTATTCTCCCAATTCCTTTATTTCTCCTATTCTATTAATCTTCCTATTTTTCCTGTAAAATAACCTGATACTCCTTTGTATGGACAGTGTCTCCTATTATTATGTCATATTTAATTGCCATGCATTTTCTCTCTGCCAAGGATTCCAACAGAAAAAAAAGCCAAGGTAGTTCCCAAAATTGATTAATGGGAAACTCCTGTAGCTGCTCTTATCTGAGCTTGATAGTTTTCCTTTTATTAATAACCATGGGCATCCCACTTTAGTCTGTGAAATCCAGTAATTTTTATTGGGGAAAAATATTGATCTAGTCTATTTTTAGCCATTGTATTCAACTCCTTTTTCTATTTATTTCCATGCTTTTAGAACAGCTTTCAAATGGAAGACTAAGCAAAGCCTTATATATTCTTAAAGTAAGATTAAATGACCCTTGTGGCTGCATGGAATAGCTTTCCTTCTCCTTTCTTACATAAGAACTGCATAGGTAGTAAAACAAAAAGGGTTTTGTATTAATTTTTTAAAATAAGTACTATATTAGCCTGAACTGGAAAAAAAAATTGTAAAAAGCTTTTTCTCAATGTATGGATTTTATGTGTTTGTTCTTTAAGAATTCTAAAGTACTGAGCTCTGTCAGGTTTGTTTTCACCTCAGCTGGCTTTAGGTACCTCTTCTTTAGGCTATTCCTGGCTTTGCTGCCATATTCAGCATCATCTTCAAGTGGAAATGAACCATTCTCTTCATGCATCTCTTCACTGTACCTAAACTGTGTGGTGGCCACAGTTCTTCTTTCCCTGTTAACTTTTTTTAACTCCATTTTATGTCAGTTATTTTTATCTTTTTTAAGGCTGTACCATTTTATTTTTCTTCTCTTTCAGGCTCTGCATTTTCCTATTTGGGGGGAGAGATATGGGAGAGGGACCAACGGTTAGCTATCTATGACCTCCAGCATCTTTGCCTGTACTGTTAATTTTTCTTTTTGTGGTGTTTGAGGAAAAAATACCCAGATTTTTAAAGGAATGTTTCTAATTTAAAAAAAAAAAAAAATTGCTGTTCTATCCAAAAGCTTGAATTCTTCAGGCTAGCTGACTTTACCAGCTAGTTCTCCTACTCTTCCTAGTTTGGATATCAACTTTGAAATTTAAAATCTAGGTTGTAGGTGCACTTTTGCTAATAAAAGTTTGTTATAATCTAGTGCAGTTTATTATAATGAATGCGCTAATGCGGTGACCACCTTGTCCATGATAATTGCATGTTTAAAGAAAAATAAAGTAGGTCGCATCATCCTTCAGTGCCTGTATGCTAAAACTTCTGCTTATATTAAGAAATCTGCTTACAATACAGTTACTAGAGCATTCTGATAGTTTTTCTGGTAGATTGGTTGAGGGTGTTTTATTTGGGGTTTGGGGAGAATTTGTTGTTGTTGTTGTTTGTTGCTTGGTTTGGTCTTTTTAGTGTTTCAGGAGATCACTTAATCATAGATCAGTGACCTTGGGACCAGGGGAGAACAGTCCTGGCCTACAGCCACCTGTGTTCTCTCTTCTCCTTATCTGTGCCAGATACACAGACAAGAATGTGGCCTTATGTATGACAAATGGAAGATGCCAGAATCTAAAGTTACGACTTTTGGTACCAAAGCTAAAGAAAATGTCATAAAGATAGAATTTGCAGCTTAATAGTTTCTGTTACCTGCAGAAATAACTAGAGTCAACTTGTTCCCTCATACTAATAGCTAAGACTTGCATGAACGTTTATGTGTGTACTGGAATTGTGGCTTTAAACTCAGGTGTGTAAAGTCTGACAGAAAAAGTATCAACTGTAATTTGTAACAAGTATGGGAATAAGAGGCCTTTGCTTGATGGAAATGATTGCAAACTTTTTTCATCCTTAACTAAAAATGCAGTAGTTACTCTAGTGTCCTTATAAAGACTGTACATGTGTCTTACTGGACTGGTGGACAAACAGAATTTGTATACTTTTTTTTCATTATTAATGCTGAGCTCACTCTTTGCTATCTGTCAGGCTGCAGGCAGACTGCCTTGTCAAATGAGTGAAGTACTGCAAGTCAAGGGAGATAATTAGTGTGCCTCTCTCCTGTGTTGCAGGGGTATGCTGCTGAGATGGACAACCCCTTAATGGCTCATCTAATTTCACCAGAACTCCAAAATAAGAAGGATATCTTGTTTGGGAATATGGAAGAAATTTATCACTTTCACAACAGGTGAGGATTTGCGTTCAGATCTAAAAATAGCATTTGAATGGGATTCTTATGCTCTTTCTTTTAATCTGGCTTAAACTGCTAAAAGATCCTTACTGAGTCCCACCTGGCTAACATACATGTCAAAATTTATATTACATACAAGAGGAAAAGCAAAATATCTACAAAAAATAAACAAAGCTGTGTGAAACTTTATTCAGAAGTTTGCAGTACACGGGTAAAATTTTGCACTGTGATCCCTTTCCTGAAGAAAGGTATTAGGATCTGGTTACAAGCTAATTAAAACAAGGTTTGTTGGGTTTGGGGCTTCTTTATTTTTTATGAAATTTACTATTGAAAGTAAATCATCATTCTAAACCACAAATTCTCAACTCTTACATCTGGTTCAGGCTGGTTAATTTTGTACTTCAGTGACCTCTCTCTGAAGTTTGAATCCTTGCTACTAGAGAGGTATTTCTTCAAAGGATAATATTTAAATTGGTAGAAAAGAGGATGATTTTCAAGAGAAGTTAAGCACATTAAATAGTTGTTTCTTTTTTAGGCAAAACTACACCAGAGGTTTGGCCACTGATTTTTTTGGGTGGTTTGTTTTTGTTTTTGCTTTTTTGTTTGTTTGGGGAGGTTAGATTTGGTTCATTTGTTTGCTTTGTCATTTTTGGTAGTATTTGGAAGGAAAAACCAAACACTTTAAACTGTACAAATCCTTCTGCTGAATACATAAGTCAGGGAAACAAAATCCCCCTTCCCTCCCCAGTCTTATATTTTATTTCAGTTGTAGCAACAGTAAGCTGAAAGAAATTGGTCAGAATGTTTGCTTTAATTTGCTACCCTTTTTTAACTACATGATCTAGAAGACTGTGTAGTTTTGTAGTACAGAATTACAGAATTACAATTCCATTTCCAAAAGTTTAGGAAATCAATTGCAAGAACATTTACTACAACTTTTTTAACATATGCTCTAAGAAAATCTTCTTCCTCACAGAATATTCTTGAGAGAACTAGAAAACTATATAGAATACCCAGAACTAGTAGGACGGTGCTTTCTGGATCAGGTACGTGTCATCTTTTGCTGGCATTTAATTTATAAGCCCCTTTAGGACTGTAACATATGAAAGTTATTTTCGTGTAGTAATTGCGACCACATCCCCTTTGTTTCTCTTGAACAGGTAACAGGTTGAGAATGTAGATGTTAGTTGAGAGTTGGGGATATTTTCTGCTGTGTGGGGTAATTAATTTTGTTAGAAAGAGCTGCTACCTTGTTGAAAGAAAACTGCTTTATTAAAGTGGTAGTTAGGAAAACATGAAGAGGAGTCAAGCACTGCATCATTTCACATCACTATAAATGATTGGTTTGCTTGGTTAGTTTTCTTTATTGGATTTTTTTGTTGTTCTTTTCTGTTTTCTTTAAAGAGTACACCTCAACAGAGTAAGTAAAAAATATTTTTACTCTGAAAATAGAAAGCTATGATAGAATTAAACTTTTGAAATATGGGATTTATTAAACAATGAGTCTTACCCATAGTATACCAAAGGCTAGATAGAAATCTTTTTATGGAAATCAATCTCTTGTTGTTGCCACCTATTGATGTTCTAAAACTCCTGGGAGGAGCCATCTCTCCCCCTCCTATTTACTGGCTACATCCATGGAGATGCTCTTTCACAAAACTGAGGGATAGAGGTACTTCTGTGCCTACTGATTTCCTGCCTAGTCTTTCCTTGATATCTATAGTTACTGTGACATTTTCAACAGTCTTATTTCCTTTTGCTTTCAACAAGTGCTGAAGTCATGCTCTTTAGTTGCTGAAGGGATAAGAGGCAACAAATTACTTGGTCTACCTTAGTGCAACTCACAGTGAAAAACACATTTATAAAATGAAAATGTATAAAGAAAAAACAAAACAAACAAAGACTTTTAAATAAGTTGCATGGAGGGACTCGTGGTTGGGCATTCATAGAAGTATTTTCATATTGTTTCATATTTTAAATATAACATATGCTTCTTTGTAAGGTGCTGAACATTCAACTGAAGCAAAAATTAACAGGAACAGACATTTTATTCTGATGTTCCAAGCACAAAATTAGTAGCCATTACATAATCAGTGATTTTGGTAGTGATAGGTTAATGGTTGGACTTGATGATCTTAAAAGTCTTTTCCAACCACTATGATTCTATCAATAATTGTTTTTTGCTTGGGATGCCTCAAGGAATTGCATTTTTGTTGTTGTTTTTTCTTAGCCTTATTGATGATGTAAAAAATTCTTATGAACTTTGTCTATGAAATTCACAAGAATTTATTAACTTTTTACCTATTTCCCCAATTTCAGATGGAAGATTTCCAGATTTATGAAAAATACTGTCAAAATAAACCTCGATCTGAAAGTTTGTGGAGGCAGTTTTCAGATTCTGCATTCTTTCAGGTATGCTTGTTTGACTCTGGTCAAACAACCTCTGGGGGATGGGGTTTGTTGTTTGTTTTGGTTGGTTTTTAAAAACTTCATTTATGTCAAGAACAAATAACAGAAATACTGATTAGTGTACTGATGAAATAAAACACTGATTACAGGAATGTCAAAGAAAACTTGATCACAAGCTCAGTTTGGACTCATACTTGCTGAAACCCGTTCAAAGAATTACCAAATACCAATTATTGCTAAAGGTATGTGTTACTAAACTATAACACTAAGTACGTTTTTGTGCATTTGCTTTTTTAAAATACCACTTCTCTCATCCTGCTGGAGAGAAACCTAAAAGTTAGCAGCCAGATGTATAAATCGAAATGGAGACAAATCCCAGGCTATTAACTTTCAGCTCAGTTTCTTTCTCTTTCAGCCAACAAGCAGCTAGTAGACAGGCAGGTGTTACCACAGAGACACCTTGTGTAACTTCTTTTGCCCTTGTATTTCTGCTGAAGAGAATCATGAAAAGTAGATTAGGGAAAACAGAAGGACCAAGAAACCTTTGCAACAAAGAAAAGAGATTATCTGAAGTGCTTGTTACTCACCAGTTATAGCCACGTCATGCATGTTACAGGAATTAGCCCTGCTGGGTTCTAAGGGAATGTACGTAACTGAGAGAGAGCACTGTATGGTATTTTTAGGAAGGATGCTATTGTGATTCACTTAAACATGCTGTACTGAGAGAGCAAGATGAGAACAATATACTATTATAAATTTTAAAATTAATGTCTATGTTTTTGCCATGTTTGAAGCATGCTTGTTTTAAGAAATGTTTTCCACATAGACACATGTTTCAATATTTTTGCTTCCAGTAGTTTAAAAAAAATTACCTTGGACCAAATTTACTCTTGAGTTAAAACTGAATTAAAGTTAACTGCTTTTAAAGACTTAATTACATTAAGCTTATGTAGAGAGGAATATTTGAAAGGTTTTTGATTTAGAGTATCTTTAGTTCCTGCAGTCCGTGAGTAAATGCTTATTCTCTTACTATGAAGTCTGGAGAATTCTACATGAACTCACAGCTATGTTTATTTGCATCAAACTGGGAGATTAGTTTGATACAGATAAACCAATAAGCCAATTGCCTTATTGCAAGCAATAAGGTCTTTAAAGAAGGGATGCCTTTTTAAATGTGCATTGTCTATGCTCAGTGCAGTAAGTTTAAGTCTGTTACTAGCATCCCAGACCTCACCAAAATTAAAATAATAAATGAAATTTTCCTACATTTTTACATTTGTTTTCTTCTAAAAAGTAACGAACGTTAAAAGTAACAGATTACAGAGGGTCGTTTGGTTTGGGTTTATTTTTTTTTTAACAGTTATGATGAAATGTTTATAAAGTTAGTCTTGTAAAATTCTTAGATAGTGCTTATAAAACATTTAGATGAACGAAATATATTTGGTTAATTAGCAACAGAGATAAAAAGTAAAACTTTAGGGTCTTCTGAGTTCCAGACAGTACTTAACCCACTAGATTATATGGTATAAAACTTGACTGGATAAGTTCAAAAACTTTAAACACTTAATTTAAGAACTTAGTGTTAAAAATTGAATGTTCCTAGTTATTGCTGTTTCCAAAACTAAGTATGTTGTCATTCCCTGCCCACTCAGGAAATGCTCAAGTACAGTAAGAACTGTGAAGGTGCTGAAGATCTTCAGGAGGCGTTAACGTCCATATTGGGTATTCTCAAAGCAGTTAATGATTCAATGCACCAGATAGCCATTACAGGCTATGATGTGAGTAACAGTATTTTTACTTATTTTTTAATTTATTTTCATTTATTTCTTAGACATATGTACAGCATACTCCATACTTTGTACTAATTATGCGAATGTTTTACAAAAGGTGCCTTTAGACTGAATTGTGTAATGAAAATAATGGAAAGTGGATCTCTCTATACTCTTCTGAAGTTTTCCTACTATGAATAATATTTTACTCCATCTACAGAAGTTTTCTTCCTTTGATCTACTTGGCACCAAGTTAGAAACAGAAAATCATCATGAAGAGTCTGGTGTAGGCTACTGCCAAATGGGAGTCACTACTAAGTTTTTATATCCACATGTAAAACTACATCCAAAACTTCCAGTTTAAAAACAAAACAAAAAAAAAAAAAAGAAAAAAAAAAGAAAAAAAAAAAAGAGAAAAAAAGTAAGGAGCTTTGGAGCAGAGCTTTGGGGGTGGTGGGGGAGGTGTCTTGTGCTTCCCCCTGTCTCTATATGTAGATCTCTGTTTCTTTGCTACTGGTACTCTTGACTGTAAAATCCTGCCTGAACAGTGTTGGGGAAAGAGAAAACTATGTGTAAAAATCCGTCACAGACTTTATTTTTATTACATTTCCAAACCCAACGTAAGCATTGAGAGATTACTTGGAACAACAGAACTTGTAAAAACCTGTTCAGAGCATGTGTTTTACTCTGATGAAATGTCTTTGTAGTTATAAAAATCGGGGGGTTTTTTGTTTGTTTGTTTGTTTGTTTTATTCCAGGGAAACCTCAATGAGCTGGGCAAGCTTTTAATGCAGGGATCCTTCAATGTCTGGACTGATCATAAGAAGGGTCACTCAAAGGTGAAAGATTTGGCACGCTTCAAGCCAATGCAGCGACACCTCTTCCTCCATGAGAAAGCAGTGCTGTTCTGTAAAAAAAGAGAAGAAAATGGAGAGGGATATGAAAAAGCACCTTCTTACAGCTACAAACACTCCTTAAATGTAAGACACCAAGCAGTCCAGTATGGTTGAGGTACTGAGGGCTTAGCCTGCAGTACAACATTCTGTTTTTTTGTCAGTGAAGATGTGTCACAGTTTTGCACTGGGAACTTCACCCTTTCAGGCAAACCTAACTAGTGCTGTGGGTCTGTGTCACTTTGTGTTGCTGTTTGTTAGAGAGCTGGGGTAGGGAGGAAATTATCCTTTGAGAAAATCCAAACCATACTAGTCTAGCTGAATGGCAGTTCCATTAATCACACAGAAAATTTAATAATGAGTAGAGCAGGGTGATATAAAATAGATGTAAGATTTGGTGGTCTGGATTTTAACACACATCTTGTGGGTCAGCCTCAGTTTAATGTACCTAAGCCTTTCTTCCCTCCGAAGTAGCCAAGCTGACACAAAGCACATGCAGACTGTATGTTATTAGTTATTATTTTCCTTCAGCAAGATGCCAAATGTGGCTTTGCTTTTCAAAAATAGGGTAACAGTAGATGCCTGCTTCCATTTTTATCATATTTGCAATTTGGTAGGTCAGCTTCTGTTCTCTTTGCTTCCAGATGGCAGCAGTTGGAATAACAGAAAATGTCAAAGGTGATGCAAAAAAATTTGAAATCTGGTATAATGCAAGGGAAGAAGTTTACATCATACAGGTAAATAACATGCCATTGCCTTAAAAAAGAAAGGGAGGGTGGGGAAAAGATAGAAAGAAAAAAAAAAAAAGCCTAACTCCAAGAAGATTTGGGTTGGTTTTTTTTCCTTTATTATATCACTAATAGACAGCGATGAAGAAATGTAAAAGCAACAACAAAAAACCTCCCCAACACCACCACCCCCAAAAACCCAGCAGTGAACAGATTAAATCATAAGGCAGTTTCTTAAATGATATATTTCAATTGCAGTCTTGTGGGTGGGGAAAAAAAATAAATCATGTTTTACCAAGTTCATGGGGAATATTGTATTCACCATTGCTGTTGATCTCACTGGAGCAGTGGTTTGCTGGGAGCTGGGGTTCGACTGTAGCATGTGCACAGCCTGTGCCTCAGCATGTTCCACAGCTAGTTTCTGTTCACTGAAGGACTAGAGAAGGGACTCTATCTGTCCCTCTTGAAGGATTCCTCAGAGGCTGTGCTTTGGCATGCAGCTCTTTGTGTAATAAGTATTCTGTGCTTGATGACTGATTCTACTTATTTTTGATTAGGCACCAACCCCTGAAGTTAAAGCTACTTGGGTAAATGAAATAAGAAAAGTGCTGACAAGTCAACTGCAGGCATGCAGAGGTAGAGTATTTTGCATATATATATGTTTTTTAAATCTCTTTTCCCTTTGAACTTCAAAACCTGCCCTGTATGTCTTCACTGTGTAGGACTCTAAAAATGAAAAGCTCAAAATACAAATAAATTTAATCATTCTTTTTCATTCCTCCATTACAGAAGCTAGTCAGCACAGGACACTAGAACAAACACAGAGTTTACCTCTACCAGCGTCATCTTGTACAAGGTAGGTATGTATGTTATCAAATCAACCTGGCTGTCTTACAACTACACTAATGTATCCACTTTGCAGTTCTTCATTACTCCTATCCCTTCGTACTGGCCCTTAGATTTCAGGGTTTTTAAGGTCTTTTCCTACTATAAAGCTGTAAAGCTTGGGGTTTATACACATCCCAGACTATTAAACTGAGTAGCAGTGGCGTGGGCTTTCCCAGTTGATAGTGAAGAGCACAGAAAAGTAATTTTCTGTACCAGCCAAAATCTTGTTGTATTATGGTTCTGTTTCTTGAACAGCTAATTATGTATTTTACACACGGATAAAAGAGTTATGTGGAGCAGCCTTTTCCTTCCTTCTCTGTTCTTTTCCTTCATCTGGATTATTTTTTGCTTTCTTCCTCTTAAAATTTCACATTACTTTTTTTGTCCTTTTCAGGGCATTATTTCTTCTCAGTCCCTCCTTCTTTCCTCCCATTTGTTTTTTTAGTAAGTGATGTGTTGATTCTTCTGCTGTCCCAAGCTGTGAGTCAAGCTTTTCTTCTTTTCCTGTTTTTTATCCTTCACCCTACCAACCTGTGTATTATTCTGCTCCCACCTGTTGTTCTGCCCTTCTCTGACACTTCTTTTCAATCCTCTGCTACTCATTTTTTTCATTATATGAGTATGTACCCATAAGCCCACCTACTCATATATTCAGTCATTCCCACATGGTGTGTGCTTGAATATATATGAGTAGCTCTTCTGCCCTGCATGTTTTATGCATCTACTCAGGGAGAACTTCCCAAATATATAGTATTTACGGGATATCTTTCTCCATGCCATTCCCAATGGGAGGTGTGATTGGAATCCAACTGCAAGGTTAAGCCCCTATTCTTTCTCCACCCCTCATCTGTTCTCTACGTTAAGAGCTTCTGAGGGGCAGAGTTTATTCCTTTCTTTTTCTTTTTTTCCCTTAGTATGTTCAGGGGGAAACTGTCAGCACAGAATGTGTGCCTGTAGCTGAGAGTGAATGGAAATTGTCCTGAGCTCTGCCATAGTGCATGCAGTTGCAGTGAATTAAGGGAGCTTTTCTCCTTTGTATGTGCTCATGGTCTCTAAATGCCCCGTCACCAATGACTTTTTCAGTCCTGGGAGCTATGGTCTGGAAAGTAGTTAATAAATGGGTTTCAGCCTATATATCTGTATAGGCAGCCCATGACTGAAAGTTATCACCCCTATTCAGACCCAAATTTGCTGGAGATGGATTGATTGTCTTATTTTTCTTCCAATAAACAGTCCTTCACGGAACCATATCAGAAATACTAAAAAAATGGACGAGAGAAAAGCTGACCTCACAAGTCTAGAAGGTTATGGCACCACAGTAGCACCAAAGTACCCTGAGAAGGGCAAAGGTGAGTTTACACATATCTATTGTAGCTTTAAACACAAAAGCATGCCTGCACTGCAGATGCACAGGCAGATCCACCAGCAGAGTGGCCACAGTAGTGCAGCCAAATGCAGCCTTACACCTGAACGAGCAGGACTGTGCTGCTTTCAGCCCTAAGGCAGCCCACCCACAAAGTGCTGCCCACACTACACCAGCGTGCTGGTCCTGGCTGCCCGTAGCTCAGGGGTTTCAGTGTTCCACTGTGTGTTGTGTACAGGTCCAAAGTCACTTTGATGAAGGGTAACCAAAAGGAGGTGGGAACTGTGTTACAAGGCCTGAGTCTACAGCAGGTCTTCCCTTAGAGCTGCCCAGCTTCTTAGGTTTCTCTTCCTCTGCATAAATTTCTTGGCATTATCTGATCTGAAGAGTATTATTTTTCTCTTTAAATTTTGTTCCCATCATGGAGATTATTTACTAGACCAGTGGCAATACAAGCCCTTGTACAGTGAGAACGACTGGCCACTTGGGTTCTTCTGTTGTACCTGGACTTTCAGTTGTCCTTTCTCATCCTAAGATGCTGGTTCCCTGGCAGGGCTGTGAACAATTTTTACCTTGACCTCTTCATGGCCTTCTCCCCTTTCTTTGTGTCTCTCTCTTCCTTTGTAGATGACACTAGCTCTACCTCAGAATGCTCTGTATTGTCAAAAAAGTGCTTTATGCTGCAGGGCTTTACTAACCTCAAAAGTCAGAAAGGTAATTTCTTAAAAAAGCGAGGTTGTTTTCTGTTTAAAGCTGTGACACATCACTTTGGGTGAATGTGTGTGTAGTGTAACAGGTTTTCAGCGTATGCACTAGCTTGTTCTCCTCAGTTCAAGCCAGGTTCCCAAGTCGCTGACCCTGACAGGGAGATTTAAAGAGAAACCAGCTCCAGAGTGGGAGAGGGAGATGCAGCTGGGAAAAGTGGAGCTGCTGGCGATGCAAGGGAAGGAATGCAGTTTCTAATGTCTCCAGTCTTACTATCAAGGCCAAGGAAGGAGTTTATAGTGCCTCATTCCTGTAGGAATCCTAGAGGAAGGAAGCTGTCTTCAGATCAGAGAGCTGGCCTGCTTCTAGCTTCAGTGGATCTGCCATAAATGCACCTGTACTTGGCAAAAAGGAATCAAGTTTTCCAGATTATTTCTATATTAGCATCCTTGCTAACAGAACTCCTAAAGCATGACTACAGCAAAATGTGTATGACAGTGTTGTTCTTCCAGATGCAAAAATACATAAAAATTTCCTTACACTTCCAGAAATGGTCTTTACTTTTTTTGCTAAAACAGGCAACAGGAGTCTGAGACCTTTCTTGCTTCCTCCTGCCAAGTAATCCCACTGGTACATTCATGCTTGGTTTGAGCAGCTGTTTTTGAGTGGTCTGAGTTATGTTAAGATGATGTCACTTGTTCAAGAGCATGTTGGGTTTTTTTTTCCAAGCAACTTTTCAGAATGCCTTTTTAAAACCTGATTACCTTTGAGTTCTTTCTGGAGAGACTCTAGGGTTGTGAATCTAATGCTAATGAGGTGAGCACTAATATCCCATGCTTGCCTTGACAGAAACTCCATCTCCTTCTGCTAAAAGCCAGACATTGCCAATGATCCTTCTTACAGGACCAGGTATTGCTGTAGCACTAGATTTATATAAAAATGATTGTTTAAATTTGGTAATGTTTATCTAAAATTTAAATTAATTGTATTCAGTTGCTGTCTAGTTCATTTAGAAAAGTCTACATATACTTCCATCTATTACTGTAAAATACCTTTGTCAATTTATCTTCAAATAACTATATGTAAATAATTAATTCCTTCTCCTGTAATTGACCAATGATGGTTGAAATTAGAGTGATTACAGAAATCCTTTTGTTTTCCAGTGTAAACTCAAAGGTATTTAGCATGCAATCCACCTATTCTCTTTTTTCCAGTTCTTCAATATCTCTCTTCTGTGTTTTTTGCCTATTCATCCTCCTGCAGCTTCTCCTACCAGTCCTGACAAAAAAGCTAAACGGCATGAAGTAGTGAGTGACCCAACTCCTTTTGGTTTAAGAGGTAGAGTGATACCACATCTTGTACTCCACAGATATCCACACATCCCTCGTGATGTTACACCAGAGCATGTAAATTAATTTAAACCATCTAGTAACTCCCCTTTCTGTCTTGCACCTTCCAGTCTCTTTTCTGACACTTTATCTCTTCTTCCCCAACTCAAAGAGGAATAAGCAGGCAGTTGACATTTCATTTCAGGATGAAACTGCACCAGGTGATGGTCACAGCTCCCTGGTGCAGAGCACATTGCTTCCACTCATTTCCTTTCATTGCTACATCACTACAACTTACACCACAGTGAGCTCAAGGAAAATGAATTGGTGATGGAATCACATTTTGCAGATAGATCCTATCTCTGTGAAGAAACCTGTGGGCCCATTTCTGAAGAGAAGTGGTTAATGAATTGTTGGTTTTCCTGGCACCATCAAATCTAAGCTCATTTCTGTGTAACCTTGCCTTTTCTTAAGACTGTCTGCCATTTTCTGTCATTTCCTGCCTTTACAGGGATTTCTGATTTAGTCACACGATGCAGAATATGCACATGCATAATTTTGGTGCCTGTAGTTATCTAATACAAATATAACCACAGTGAACATTTCCCCTTCCTGCCCAGGATCAGATGGGCTTTTATACAGACTTGCTAATAGTAGAGCGCCAGCTTCTATGAGGCGTCAGAGTACTGTTGCTGTGGCAGGATCAGGCAGGTCTGCTCTTATCCACATCAGCACAATAACAAAAAAGGCTGAAGAACAAGAACTGTTACCCAGAATGTTCCAGATGAGCCAGCCAGTGGTTGTGATGGTACAGGCAGAGCAATTACAGTGATTTCACCTTTTTTTTTTTTTTTTTTTTTTTTTGTGCAACTCATTGGTTCTGTTTCTAATGAGAGCTTGGAACAAGCAGGAGAAACCAAGTTTTCTTTTGTTGCATTGCTCTTAACTTGGAAATAATGGAAAGGGTTTCAGCTGTATCCCACAAGTCAACTGTAAGATGCAAGCTTCCAAGGAAATTTGCATGGAATACAGAAGGAATTTATTGCTCAGTTTCTTCACAGATGGAAGTTCATTCTTAACCCTGGACAGGGCCAAATGAGTCAGTACTTCTAACCTTGTGCAGGTCATCCAGCAGCCCAGGCGAGGTAAAAGTCCCACTCCGTTTGGTGTGCTCTGGGTGTGATTGCTTTCTGTGATTCTTAGATTGCTTTGGCTTTACTCTGACGTTGCTCAGGTTTGTTTCTTAATGCACTGGCATGACCGGCCACATGACAAATGCCTCAGAAGCAGTGAAGAGCTAAAATGCTGGTGCTTTTTCTACTTCACTAATAATTACATAAAAGTTGGGAGGTTTGTTCTTCCTTTCATTCTTTATTGAGTTTCATTGTTGTTACCATTTGGCTTAAACTAAAATCTTACTTTGAAATATTTGTCTCTTTTTTTTTTTATTACTTATTTTCATTATAAGCTTGACACATTTCTTAGTAGCTGCTGACCTCAGAAAAAAGCATCCCACTAGTAAAAGGTACTGTAGTTTTATTTGGAAAAGGATTTTGTGCACTCTGAATATGATTCAGCTTTGTAAATAAATGAAATGCTTTACCTGGACAGAGAAAAAGGAACACTTGACAATAAATGACAGGCAGGAGATTGTTCTTGTGGTGTTTGGTGCAGTGACTTAACACCAAGATAAGTCACCGTGATTAAGTGTTCTTGTGTCAGCCTGAATACCCTTAAATAATAAGCTCCTTCATCAGGTGAAGTACAGAGTGCCTGTAGCTTGTGTTGAATTTTGTGACAGCTCTAAGTGCTCAATGGTTCGAAGGAGGCAATGCACGTCCATCCCTTGTTCCAGCAGAGAGATTAGATTGATTTGGGTGACCAAACCAATCTAACCACCAGAGGATGAACACCACCACCTGTGTGTTCATCCTCTTCCCATAAAGTGTACGTTCCTGCCTTCTACCTCCTCCCAAGAAAAAGAGTATCTGTTCATCGTTCATCTTTGTACAAGAGAGAAATAGCTGCTTTTTAGTTGGGAATTTGCGTTCTTTCCATCTGTTTCCCTCTATATGAATCCAAAGGGCCAAATTCACTGCTGTGCATTGCCCCAACTCCACTTATTCTGATGGAAACAGGCCAACTTTTGCCAGCTGTGAATTTCACCCAGCTGGCTGTAATAACTTCCCCATGTACAGTTTTCCTCCTGTTTATGTTGATAACTTAAGAGGTTTTCCATGGGAAGAACATTTCTCCCAGTCAGTGGCTCACTGCTACAAAGTTAACCATTGGCTCTTTGTTCCTCAAGGTTGGGCTAGAACATCTCATTCTCTTGATGCATCTGAAGAAAATGACGGCTGGTCCAGTGCTGAAGATCCACTGAATTCATCAGATGCGGAGGAAGAAGGAGGAGGAGGGGCAGGCGAGAGGAAGCTGGTAACCAGAAATGCTTTCCTATTGAACTAAGCAAATGTTACTGTTGCATTGTGTGTGGCAGGACACAGGAACACTTTGGAAGCTTGCAGGAAAGAGTCTACCTTGAAATACTCAGCTGGGAAAAGCTTCCAGGGGAATGGAAAATATCCCCTCTCTTAAATCTGCCTTGTGTTTGTACCTTGGGAAGGTCCATCTGCGCCTTTTTTTACCTGCAGACCAGGGAGACCATGACTGCTTATGCCATAGTACATCAGTCAACCAATGACGTGCTCAGCTACCATGTCAACAGACTTCCACACATACATCATGTTGCTTTGCCAGTTTTGTTTTGGTTGCTTTTTTTTCTTTTGATTTTTTTTTTTTTTTTTAATATTTGAATTAATTTTTGTAATGGAAACATTTCACTGAATGCTTTTCAGGGTATGAGAATTAATGTACTGAATTTGCATGTAACTGAACAGCAAAGTTTTACTTCCTCTCAGTATGTATATTTATACCATCTTCAGCATGTATGTGCATGAGAAAGAAGGGAAAAGTACTATAATTTCATAACAAAAGCTGCAACATACCTTAAAGCACTCAACAGAAATAATTTATGTTTCTCCTCTGTGTGCATTTAGACTCCTGGTAAATATACAGTTGTGACTGATTATGAAAAAGGAGCTTCTGAAGAATTTACAGTGAAAAGTGGAGATCTAGTTCAACTGATTCGTGAAGGAGAGGATGGACTTTGGTACGCAGATCTGTGTTTGGAAATTTTTATATGCAGAACTGTGTTTGGAAGGCAGATGTTTAGGACAAAACTGCAAGGCATCAAATTAAGCATTTTTACTTTTTTCTTTTTTTTTCTTTTTTAAAGGCATGTAAAGAACCTGAGCACTGGTAGAGAGGGTTGGATCCCACCAAACAATCTGCTGATGCTCATAGGCAATTCAAAATCAGCTCAATCTTTAAGCAGCTCTGGTAAGCTATTTATTATAAATGACATTATTGCCTTTCTGAAGATTCCTAGAATGAAAGTAAGTTGTGAAAAAAAACCAACCATATCATATTTTCTTGTGTTTTTTTTCTTTCCTTTCCCAGAATCAGGCACTGCCTCCAGCACTTTGAGCACATCATCAAGTTGCAGTGATAGCTGCAATGCCAGCAGCACCAGCTTCTCAGACATTAAGGGCTAACATTAAATTTTCACCCCACTTCCGGGGAAAGTAAATTTGGAGTTTGTCATTTTGTGCAGAGTTCTGGACATTGGACTCCAAAAGAGAACCACCAGTTCTGTGTTGCCAGCTTTCAGTATTTTCACTGGTGATTTTTACAGGTTCTCCCAGAAGATCCCAATGAAAAGTGCATGGAATGTGAAGTTGTAAATAAACAATTTGAAATAGGGTCTTGTAGAGGCTTCTGCTCTGAAGTCTGAAGCTGCAGAGCTGTTAGCATAAAACACATTTTGTTACTGATACACAATCAGGCTTCTGCAGAACTTTATCATTTTGTAACAGTGAGAATCTGAACGGGAGCAAACAAAATGTGTTCAGTGCTAAATCCTCATTGTAAACTAATAACACTGCAATCACTGTACAGGATAGGTATGGGGAAAATAAATCTGAGTTTACAGTTTCTCCTCCCAAAACAACCCTTTCTCCAAGAACATACCTCGGCCAATGCAGTGAATGGGACTCTTACAGCAACCAGGAAGGAGGTCTGGTCCAGCTTTTTCTCTTCTGTGGGTCTTCAGGATATTCTTCTGCTCCCTAGAGACTGGGGTGCAGACATGACCAATACATGGACCATAACAGCATCAAAAGAAAATACTACTTCATTGTTTCCAACCTTTTTAATAATGTGTAAAATGAAATAGCTGTTTTTTGAGGTATTTTGGCCTCACAACCAAATTCGTTACCAAGATCACTGTGTTTACATAGCCTTGGCAATTTAATAGTATCTTTTTCCTTATGCAGGTGCACAATGAAACACAAATGTTCTTATTCACTAAATTATTTCTTAATTAAATGGTAATTGCATGGTTACCTTCAGCTCTCACAATTAGCATGTGGTTATGGGCAGAGGAAACTATTGTGGCTGCACTATGGGTCAAGAGCCTTCCTTCAGACAAACCTATGAGAGCTAGAAACCAGATGTATTTTTAGTCAATAGTGTTTGTTGCAGATTTATTCAAAGAAAAAAAACATGATGACATTTTTCTATAAAGGAGAGCATGGGAGAAAAAAAATCTTTATTAGAGAAGTCAGACTTATGCTACAGACAAGTATTTTAAGTTTTTTTTAAAGGAAGGATAATGCTAAACTTTCCATTTTTCAAGGTGTGATGTAAGCCTATGTTGTAAATTTTCACTGATAGACATTCTTTGCACATCATCCTTACAAACAGTCCAAAACTGTGTGCATGAATAGAATACTGTATTCATTCCTGTCCATCTCTCAAACATTTTTACTTATATAAAATAGGTTTTTTAACTGGTTCATGTACCATATTACTTAAAAATAATGTGGACTTTAAAAGCGTAATTTTTCAGAAGCACTAAGCACAGCAGGTTATGTCAACGGGAACTGCTGTTAATCATCAGATGGCTGAGCCCTGAAGTCTCTCTTTATGTGAGAATTTTATATTTTAGAGGCTGCAGTTTAGGAAACTTAAACAACAAATACTCTAAAGAATGATCTTACTGCTGGGTTGCAAAAGCAACCCTACCCCAGACTCAATCAAAATGCAGCTGACCATCGTCAGTACAAATTGAAACATAGATATACACACACACATACATTTATGCATATATACGTGCATGTATGTGCTTGTGTGTGTATATATATGTGTGTGTAGATATGTATATGTGTATAGATATAATGTATCAATGTAAAAGATGTATTTATAGTCTTCATGCTGCTGAATGTGTCACTTTACAATTCATAAATCTTTAGGTTTCTTGCAGTACTGCAATATAAAGGCTGATCAGGGTTTTACTTCAGGCATCTTTTCCAACACAGAAAGCTTCTGATCTTTGTTTAATTATCCCATATAATATTGTGCTGATTGGGAATATTTAGTCTGATATTTAACAATGGAATGGCAACATGAGATTCAGCTTATCTTCATCTATGTAAGTTATTTTGTAAATTATCTGTAACATAGTTTACTTATATATGGCTGTCTTTGCTAGGATGAGACTGTCCTTTCATTTCTCACCGCAGCCTCATTTGTGTTATTTCAATGGTTTTCTCCACATCATTGCACTTTAATTCAACCCATTTCACCATTTCCTTTTTTACTGCTGTTGTGAATTAGAAGTTCAAAATCAGAGGTCTCTATTGTAATTACGAAAATTTGAATAAATTTCAGCACTTCTTGCTGAATGCCTTTATGTAGACATGCTCTGTGTTTTACTTTGTCTCACAGTATTTTCTGGGTATCATAACAACAGAGACAGGCTGAAGGATTTGGGACAGAAAGCCAGGTCTCTCTAGCTGTTGCAAGCCTAGAAAGTGAGGTGCTTGTCAGGGTCCGTGTGTTCAAAGCCTTTGCCTGCTCATTCTGGACTGTCTCAGAAAAACACCATTTTACCCTGGTAATCCTGTCTCACTCGTGAATTAAAGCATGTCTGCAGGCTGAGGACATGAAAACCACTGATTACCCTTTTTAAAAAGATGGCACATCACTGCTGTGTTTTCCATAACAAAGCTGTGTATCTCGTGGTTCCCCTCCTCCTGTACGCGCACTCCCCTAGATCCGGTAGTCTTTGCAGAACAAGTTGGAGGTCCATGTCTGTCAACGGCCACAGCTGGATAAGAAACAAGAAACCACATTGACTCTTGCAGCATCTGAAGAGGAAAATGTTTGAGCATTCACTGATTAATGGCTTTAAGGACCATCGTGCCATGGTAGGAGGTGAATTTCACACTGACTGGAGTGATTTGGGCTGAGTTGGTGGTCATGTGCAATTACACGATCCAGCTAAGCTGTTATTGGGATTTGATTGCCTTTATTTACTCTTGTTCTTGTTAACAGCTACCTCTGTAGTAGGTAGTCCTCCTTTTCTGAGCAAAAGGAGGTCCAGCCTTTCTGAGAACAGCCACATCATCATACTTGTTAGAGCATGAGAATGAAAGAATTCCAGCTCAGATTTACCCTTAGTGGAATGTAAAGACTTTTCTATATAAAAACCTAATAATGATTGATTTCTTTTTAATTGTAATGATGTTTATTTCCTGTTGCAAACACTGTGGGCTCATGCTGGGTTTCTTGTATCCTAGATGACTGGTTCAAAGTTGGAGCACAGTCTTTCCTAGATACAGAAACAGTTTGCTAGTTGGAATACAAAACGTATTCTACACAGATGTTGTCAGTGAGCAAAACTGAGGACTTTGGACCATAACTCATGTACATCACTTATCTCAAAATGACAAGGACTCCCATTCCCCTTCTGTATCATATGTCATATGGTTGTTATGAACTGCACTGTAAAGTTCAGAGTGTCCACGCAAGTCCCCAGAATGAGCAGTTCTGCTAGATTTGTGGGGGTGAGTGCCATATCTGCCTGGTACAAGGGAGCTACCCCAATCCATTTCCCTTAACTTAGGATGTAGGAATAGAAAAGCCAGATTCTGTTGTCCTCTAAGATCTAGTGTAACCTGTGTCTAGATAACATATTATCAAAAAATGTTTAGATGTTGAAGTAGCTTTTCTTGGGCTTTCATTTGAAAGATCCTTCCATAAGCAGGTGGAGAGAAATGAATGGCTACGTAAAGACATTTAGAGGGTGAAGCAGTTTTCTGACCTGTAATAGTAACGCACTTGATAAATAGCTTCTCTTGCCCTTTACAAACACGCTGGCAGGGTGAGGCCAGCTGCGGCAGGACAACCCAAGGCCTTTGGCAAAGGTATTAGATGTGCTCTACTGACTTTGTTCCAGGCAACTTCTAGAAGTCCTCTTTAAACGCTGTCCAACAGACTTAAAAAATCCCCGTCTCTTGCTGAGGCATCTTTGTTTCCTTCTTGTTCTCTCTGCTTTCTTCACAGATAAGCCCCTCAGCAAGCAGAAACAAACTGCCACCTCTCTGCAAATAATGCAGCTGAGTAAATGCATTTTCAAGAGAAATTATCTAACAGTGCTGAGGAGGATAACCAGTAATCCTGACTTCCCAAACTGGCTGTCACTTTGTGTGTCTCTCTCTTTTTTCATTTAACTGGAGTTGGTGTTGCTCTGCATGGCTGAAATGCAGTTTTTAAGTGTGTAAGTGATATTTGTCACCCAGCACACTGCAGGCACCTGAGCAGCCACTCGTTGTGCCAGCCTGGAAGGATGGACAGCGGGGGACTGGCTTGCTGGCAGGGTGCTATGGGTCGAGGGGCTGTAAAGTGTCAGCAAGAGATCAAAAGGCAGAGAGGGGAGAGCACAGACAGAACAAGTTGGTTATTTTTTGAGGGAAGCACGAGGCAGGTGGGTGCAGAAGAAGTTGCATCTAGCTGCTGCCAGTCCAGCAGCAAACTCCCCTCCTTGTTCTCCTACCTCATAAGTGCTGCACCCTTGGCCCTGCCAGCTCTGGGGAGCAACTCAGTTATCCACCCACTTTTCCTCTGATGATTTTTGACTGGATCAGCTCCCAGAATAGGCACAGCATTCCCCTTCCTGAGTGGCACCACCCATGCTTGCTCCTGTGGCCACAGCCTCTGCAACATCCACACCAGGGACAGTCTCCAAAGGGCCCCCAGCAGGGCAGGGGCTGGGATGCCAAGGGTCGTGAGGCACTGGAGGGCTCTGCTGGAGCTGTTTTGGCATCCATTCCCTCCCTTGGCTGCTCATGTGCTGTTTGTTGTAGGTGGTTAGCTCAAAACATCTTGTTGTATGTAAATAAACACACACCCCTCATGTCAGTGGCCTCCAACCATTTCGCTTAGTCTAAAGGGTGTTGACAGGGAAGCATCCTCAGCCAAAGCTCAAGCCTTTTCTTGAAAAGTCTGGGGGCAGCGTTGTGTCTAGACAAATCCTCGAGAGAAAAAAAGCAGTGTGGTGTACACAAAAAGCAGTCTGCAAGACAGAGTGGCAGCGTTTCTTCATCCAACCCAGCAGGGCAGCAAGAGGATGAGTCCCTCAGCCCTTTGCAAGGAGAAGCCAAGTCATGGCTGGGGCAGAGGCAAAGCACGAGGATCGCTGTCATCTCCTCCATGGCTCTGAGCCCTGCGGAGACAGGCCAACCCCCCCGTGGCATTAAGTCCCTGTAGCAGTAAGAACCCTGTATGTACAAGAAGAGATGATGTACTAGAATATGCTTGCTGGGCATCTTTGCACCTCTCCCAAGTACCGTCTGTACCAGCAGCAACCTAAAGGTGGTGGTAGAAAATCAAGGATCAAGTTTTGCATTTTTATTCTGAAAAGTTTTTACTCAGATTAGCTGGTTTGGTGCTGAAATATTATCTTTGACAAATCAATTGAAGTGAATCCGTTCATCACCTTTCCAGTTTTTATATTGTATTCAGAGTTGATCACAAAAAAAAATATCAAAAATATTGTCTCCTGATCTTCTACTTCCTCTTTAGGAAAATATTTGTTCTATAGGGATACAGGACTCAGTCAACAGGCAAGTCATTTTCTTCTGGAAAGAAATTGTTCTCTTTTGAGGTCTAAAAAGTAAATAAATTGCCTTAAAGCTTAGCAGCGTTATATTTATAGATTAATTTAACAGAAACAGGAAATTATTAACTTGATCACAGGCTTGGCTTGCTTTTAATTAGTCTGATAAATGAATGATGTGACAAGTTACTATTGTTTTTTTGAGATTTAAATTGAATTTTCCATAAATTAATGAGGCAGCTTGTTCCTAAACCTTTCTTACTTAGACACAGCCTTGTCAGCTTACTCAAATGATCTGTTATGGCCTCTTTGAATCAGAAATAATTTATTTAATTTTTTTAAAAATTGTTCCTGAGTGCTGACTAGAAAACTCATGTTTAGATGAGTAGTGACCTGTTGGCTCAGATCAAGTTGCACAGTTCCAAATAGCTTCCATACCTGTCTTCTCTTCAGCCCAAAATATGAAACTAAAAATAGCAAAATCATAAGAGTTTTCTTTGAAAAATTTCAGTAGGAAACAGAATAAGAATAAAGAATGCTATGTTCTGAGACATCAGTTCATCATGTCTTCCAGGCTAATGCTTCTGCTTTAGATTTTTTTTATTTCACATTGTTAACATTTTTCATATTTATTTTTTTAATATATTATATGCTTAAATAAAGCAACGTTGGCACATCCAAAGCATACATTAAAAAATACCCTAAATCACATTTTCTGAACAACTGTCCCCAGACCGATTCTCGTAGGACCCATGAGAGGCAGGGGTGCATGTTTGCGTTAATATTTTTCTTGGAATTGCTCAGAAAACATAAGCCAAGGCTGCAGCCTGCATTGGCCAGGAGATTTATAGAGCACAATACCAGAGCAATTCTCATAAACTACAGCACAACCACACAAGAAGAAAAACTTAAATAAAACTTGGGGATCTTCTGGGGAAGAAAAGCTAATGAACTGACATTTGCTTCCCTAGCTGAGGTGTAAGACAGTAAGGAAAGGGAGCTCTTCTTTAAAAACCAAAGAACTGGCCTGGCTGAATTTAGTAGGAAAGAGCTTTGAGGCGAGATCTGGCAATACAAAGTTTGTGAGCAAAGTGCTGTAATGAAGTCCTGGGACTGCTGAATCCCCAGTGACCCTCCTCATAGGCATGGTCATCCCTGTCATCCCTGATGAAACTTAGTAGCATTAATTTTTCTTGGAAGAAGAACTGCCCCCTTATGAACTGACTGTTGTTCCCAGCACTTGGGCTTCTCCCTGGGCTCTAAAAATAAGTGTTTGGCTGTATTACCAAGCAATAAAAGCAAACTCTTGCACGCTTAGTGGATGCCACTAGAGGAAGGAAGAAAGAAGGAAAATACTGCATCAGTCCTAAAAGATGTTCAGCATCTGCAAAATAGATGAGAAAATGAAGGGGTGCAGATGTGCTGTGATGCTGCTGTGGAGTGGTGGCCACTCCACCCTCCCTGGCAGGGAGACACCTGCCCAGCCCAAGGAAACACAGTTGGGGGTAGGGGGGTAATGGGAACAGACCCAGGCTGGCCTCAGGTATGGGAGGCACAGCCTCATGCTCTGATCTGCGTGACTCATTCAAATAGGGCTAGATCTTTCCCCAAGAAGATGAGAGAAAGAGAGGCATTTTCAAGCAGCTCCAACAAGCTGAGCTTTGGTCTGGCTAAGCTGAACACACCCTTGCTATTTGCAACTCCCTGCTGTAGGCAAGTGAACAAAGGATGAGGATCGTGTTGGCAGGCTATGAGGTATGCAGAGGGTTCCCAAAAAGCAGAGATGGGGACAGCGTGGGGCTGCTGTAGCTCTTTCTGTATGCCAGGCACCGGCCTCCTTCCTCTTCCCCGGGACAGGACCTGCCACCTGTCCCCGCCTGTCCCAGGAACTGGGCTGCTGGGAATTAGCCAGGCTGCGATCCAGAAAAGTGCCTGGGTGTCCCCTCTTGGGAAAGCGATTTGAGAGCAGGACGTCCAGGCTTGTGCACCACCACTAACAGAACCGCATGCAAAGAACGGCCGAGAGCCCGGCTTTCCTCAGCAATCGCGACTTCTGCAAGGACCCACGCTGAGCCTTGGCAGCAAAGTAAAAATCCAGCTGTTGCCTTTCTTTGCTGTAGCATTCAGATGCCGAGCTGACCCTCCTTCCTTTCCATGCAGGATGGGGAGAATGGCCTGGAAAATACTGCAGCTCTCAGGCAACTCTTCACTTCTCACAGGCAAACATGCTCTTTACCTCACTGCTATCTAAAGTAAATATTTCCCTAAGAATGTTGTCAGCTCTCTGGTCTGATGCCGTTAATTGATTTCCATTAAATCAGAGGACTGCTTGTGTTCCAGATAAAATGTTGTCTCGGGATTAGCCCCTCACACCCTGTCGTTGCTAATGAAATAAAACGTGGATCAGCGCAGCGCCTCTTCCAGCTGGTACAACTTGTACGGGCCACATGGCTCTTGCAATACAGACAGAGGAAAACAGTGTAGGGTGTTTCTTGCTGGTTAATTAGTGTCTCCAAGCAAATTCAGACAGAAGTGCGGTTTCAGCTGGTGATGGAGAAATGGGAAAAGACAGATGTCAGCGGTTCAATCATTCTGCAAAGCACTGATAGGCCTTTATCTGCAAATTCAAGATAAATGCCACACCACGGCTCTCTGCATGCGGGGCTGTGTGGCCACGTTAGCGCCAGTCATATGGGTACAGGGTCTGGACATTTCTGTTTCTCTTGAAAAAGGCATGTTAGATGGAAAATGAAGGCCTGGGGTAGCAGCTTGTGTAATCATCACAGCCTTTGCACAGATCAGGAGAGCGTGCTTCAAAACCAAGCTCCCTGCTTGTGTGAAAAGGATACGTTGCAGGATTTCCATGTGCCCTTCTGCTCAGCTCACCAGGCTGTCATGGATCTTTTTCTGTTTCCATGACTCGCTGGCCCCTCCTCTGCCTCCCAGCACATGAAGCTGAGCTCTTTGGCCAAACAGTCCTTGCTGAAATGTCAATACACTACTGGGACGCTGGCTCGCAGGGTTCATCATGGTTTCCAGGCAGCGTGTGTCTTTGTTCCTCTGCTTTCTGCTACTGATTCCTCTTTCTCTGGATGCAGGTATGTCACAGGATATGGCTGTAGTTATGTTTACTGGCAATGGACCTCTCTCCTGTTACTCAGACGTGATTTTCATTGCAAGTTTTGAGCACTGTTGCATGTTTGTCCTGCCTCTGGTTGTGCCTGTGAGTTATTCCAAGGCTCTTGTTTGCTTTCAGTGATGGCATCCACATGCTTATTTTGCCAGCTAAGGAAAAGGATCTCTAAACTACTTAATGAATTCATTATCTCACTGCACAGACAGCAGGCAAACCATCAACTGTCTGTCCACTACCTGAAAAAAGGAACTTTGATGTGTTGTTATTTCATATTGAACTGTGATATTTTTCAAAGCAAAGAACCAATAGTCTGTCATTCAGCTGATGAGAAATTAAAGAGGTGAGGATCCACCCTGTTCCGGCAGCAGGAGAAGGCAGTGAGGTGGTAGCTCCAGTACCAAATCTGAAAATCACTTCCCAAATTAATAAAGCAGCCCCAGTGCTTTCAAATTCCCAGTTAGGCACTGACTGGGTCTCCTGTATTGCAGTGAACAAAGCTGGAAAAATACGTAGCAAAGTCAAAAGCGTTCCAATGTAAATAAGTGGAGAAAGCTGAACTAAAAGCCGGAGGATGTCCGCAGCCACGCGCCCAGGCACACTCCTCTGTCAGAGTGTCATGTGTCCGCAGTGTAAGGTTAATTAAAAGCCTTTAAAGAAAACCATATTAAATGCATTATAGCCTGGCTTTGAAATCCTGTCAGAAAAACCCAGCTGACATTCTTACCATGGACAAATGTTCATGAAGCACCCCAGGATAAATTCAATGGACACCACACAATATTTTATTCCTTCAAGTAACTTTGAAATATAGGGAGAATTGCCACTATTTTGCATGTCATTCATCAAATGTTCTGATTAGACACAAATGTTTAGAGACACCACACCAGACTGGAATAAACCCTCTCAGGATTTATGTTTTTGTGCATGTCAGTGATATTTTTCAAAGCAAAGAACCAGTAGTCTGTCATTCATCTGATGAGAAATTAAAGAGGTGAGGATCCACCCTGTTCCGGCAGCAGTAGAAGGCAGTGAGGTGGTAGCTCCAGTACCAAATCTGAAAATCACTTCCTAATCACTCACACATGAGTCGTCCTTCAGTGACCACCTCAGCAGTTAGGAGGTAACTCCTGCTCTCTCAGGGATCATGCAGTAAAGAACACCCTGGGGAAAGGCAGGCAATATACATCAGCCTCAATCCCTAAATCTATCCAGAATCCCAGGTGAAATAGTTAAGAGCGCTGAAATGTAAGTAGTTGTCATGAAGCTCCAGAATCTCCTACTGATATGGAGGAGAAAAAAAAATTGCAAAATGAATTATTTCAAGACTTGTTCTGTGTAGTACATGGAGCAAAAGTACACCGCAGCGCTGGGAC
This sequence comes from Antrostomus carolinensis, assembly GCF_000700745.2. Classification (NCBI taxonomy): domain Eukaryota; kingdom Metazoa; phylum Chordata; class Aves; order Caprimulgiformes; family Caprimulgidae; genus Antrostomus; species Antrostomus carolinensis. The sequence continues at coordinate 8,612 of NW_010298926.1, read as the reverse complement.
TTCCTGTTCCTCTTCCTGAATTATACCGGGAGGGCATAGTTGTGTGATCTGCTTGTATCCTGAGGCTGAGGAGCAGGTCAATGTGGTGACAATATGGCTGTGGGAGCCATCAGCTCTTTCAGTGCACACTTCTGTCAGTTGGAAGTTGATGTAGCTCTAGGAAGGGAGCTCTGCTGATGTCTGCTATCAAACCTGTGTACCCAACATCTTTCCAAAGCACAGCACAGATGCACAGGGAGAAGACCCCCATGGCTGTGGTCCATGGTGCTGGCAGCAGCTAAGAGCCATCCACACGCTCCACTAGGAAACACAAACAGCATTGTCCAGCCTTCCTAGGTACCTTAACATAGCCTTTTTTACAGGAGAAAACTAAAGATAAATATATTAAAACAGTGGTTTTAAACTTGTGGTCTGCTAGTGGTGAGGTAAGTCTGTTCTGGAAGTGCAAAGACTGAAGGGATCTGAGATAACATGGGTGAGGAATGGAACACTGGGGAGTTAGGGGTGAATGTGGTCCACCTGCCACCAAGTAACTTATTGTAGCAAGGACAAGAAAATCAGGTGGTGCCATATACATCAGTGCTAGATAAAGCCATGCATGCTTTTCAGCTGCTAGAATTGAAACTGTGCTGCGTGTTGAAACCTACTACGTGACCTGCAATGGTACCTTAAGAGTTGCTGACACACAACACTGGTGCAGTGTGCCATCTTTTCCTAAGCTCTGGGCATAAGCTCGTGTGCTGCCACTTTACCTGGGAGGTAGGCCAGAGAAAGGAGGCTCTTTCCCATTTACCCATTTCTTTTCTAAAGTGTTTCAGAAAAAGCTTGGGAAGCAGAAAAGCTTTCAGAGGAAATCGTGCCCCTGTCCTCTCTGCCTGGAGAGCGCAGCTGTACGACAAACAGAACATGCTGCTGTTTTTCAGTCTTTCTAAAGCAGGAAGAGGCAAGCAGCGTTTTGCAAAGGCAGAGACGAGCCAACAGCTTCTTCGAAGAGATAAAGCTGGGGTCATTAGAGCGAGAATGCATGGAAGAAAATTGTTCCTTTGAGGAAGCAAGAGAGATTTACCAAGATGACGAAAGGACAGTAAGTAACACGGGGCTGGGTGAGCACTCACTGTCAGACAGACTCCCCAGAGTGTGCTTTGTCACTTTAAACTGCAAGAGCAAAAAAGCACGTTGTGTCCTGCTGTTTGCCTCTTCCTCTTATATTTATAGGGGGACACACAGCAGTGAGTTGCAGGAGGGCATACTGCATGGGATGCCCCAGGCAGTGCCGATCTGGGGAATGATGGGGAAGTGGATGTTCTCTTAAGTCATCTTCCCAGGCCCCCAGTAATTCCTGGCCTGATTATACTTTAAATTATTGTATCATGCAACATCTGATTCAGTCAAGCCCACCTCAACTACCTCAACTATATGGAGGTTATTGATGGATAACCTATTTTTGTGTGTTACACGGTGCCCTTCTCTATTCATATATGACAATAATGTAGAATCTAGAAAATAGTGTAGAATTTTTATGGATATCAACTGTCATAAATTATAAAGGCAGAAGGGGCAACACTGTGTTTGCCTGTAACCCCTCCTGTGCTACAAGGGCTGTAGGACCTAGACCTATGTTAATTTCTCTCTAATTAAATCTCACATCTTTTTCTTCCAGAAAGAGTTCTGGCACATCTATTCCGGTATGATCATTTGGGATGTCCTAGTAGCTGTGAAAATGTTCCCACTGCTGCAGCTCTTCACGTGAGCTGGACTGACACTGAATGTTTTTACAGACCCCAACCAGTGTGACTCCAACCCCTGTCAGAACGGCGGGAGTTGTGACGACCAGTTTCAGGATTACGTGTGCCGCTGTCCCACTGAATATGAGGGCAAAAGCTGTGAAAAAGGTCAGCTATGGCATAGCTTAACAAAATGAAAATATCATTATTAATTCAAATGCAAGGCACTGACATAAACAGGAGCACTCCAATCGTTATCATTCTGTATCATTCTAGCAGTGACAGCTACTGTTTACACTGCCCGTGGCATTGTGTGATGGATCTAACCAGCTGGCAGTCAGGCACTGCAAGGCAGCAAAATAATTATTACCCTATGATGACTTCGTAAAAAAAAAAATAATAATTGCCTTTTTTGCACCATTTGAGAGAAAAGGAGGATTTATTTTTTTCCTACCCAAGTGCTGAAGTCACTTTGACTTAAAAGCACGGTGCAGTACGACACTGCGTACGTATCATACAAAGCCTGAGGGGACAGACCCAGCGGTTAATGAAGTCAATATAAGTCTTTCCATTTATTTCAGTGGGCACTGCATATTGACTGCTCCATTTACACCCTCAGAACATGCTGAGCCTGAACAAGGACTAGGCACTTATGAAGCCTAACCAGGCAGTCTCAACATTCATCCCAAGTATCCTTCTGCCAAATGGCAAAATACAAAATAGTTATGATTTTTCAGTCATATATTACAATGGTTATCACACAATTATAACACTTCCATCCTTTAGACAGCTCAGATACTGTATAAATGCAGACTGATTAACTTTTAGGTGTATGTTTCTTAAGTGTAGCCTTCCCTAATCCCTGCAGATCCAGGCCCACCTAGCTTTTGCCAAATGGAAGGCGCTTTTGACGCAGTCGCTGTAAATAAATCACAGAAATCTGCTTTGCTGCCTTGCTTCCCTGTTACTATTTCAAGTTGCAATTGACTCATTGGCACCAAAATCCACATTTGGAAACCTAAATACTCTTTCTCTGACATTAGCTGTGGCTGACAAGCTGAAGTGCATTTACGACAACGGTGGCTGTGAACAGTACTGTACTGACGAACAGTCTCAAAAACGAGTGTGCTTCTGTGCGGACGATTACGCTTTAGCGAGCGATGGCGTGTCCTGCATTCCCCAAGGTAAGACATTACTAGCCTGATGCTAAGTCTTTTCACAGAATCACAGAATGTCAGGGATTAGAAAGGACCTCGAAAGATCATCCAGTCCAATCCCCCTGCCGGAGCATGAACACATACATACAAATTTATATTACAAATGGAAGAAAAGTTTTCATCACGTACCCATCAGGAGGTGTAAGGTATAACCCTTAACCACCAACTCCCACTTCAAGGGCAGAGCCCAGGGCAGTAGGTTTAGGCTTCTGGTGGAAGTTAGACACCCCAGAAAAGCAGTCAGTAATGTGTGCACAGTGAGCAGAGAGCCTTTTGGACCCCTCCTTCCTGGCCCCAGAGGTAAAATATTTTGGGAAAATATTTTTGGGGCAGCATTGTTTTACTGTTGGATCTCCAATCTGAATTTGTAACTATAGATTTTATTACCATATTTATTTCAGCACAGGAGGCAAGAGAGGAAGAGGCCTATTAAAACCAGAGAAATTCAGTTATTCTTTTTTTTTTTTCTCCTTTTTTTTTTCCTATTTGATAGGACCAATCCACTTTTGGTATTCTTCTAGACACTATGGCTAGATATCTGTCTTACTCATCTAATAAAGTAAATTTAAACTGGGACTCAGACAGCACAAGTTAATTATTTTTTCTAATACCTAAGCTGGCACCTGATTCTATTGCAGGTGCCTACTTCAATTACTTTATGAGAGCAGAAAAAGAGACCCCTGGGGATACAAAAATAACAGACAGGGAGCATGCAAAGTAATTCTGAGGGGTAATGCCCCACTACACACACCTCAGTGGAGCACTCATGCAGAGAACTGACAATGACAACCTCACTCTCAACAACAGCAATTTCAGTAGAAAACAATGTCTAGTAATGTCCTGATCCCTTATTAGCAGATTCTGCAATATCACGTGATGGGGAAGCTGCTCTTGAAGAACAACAAAATCAATATTCCCTACAGGCTTTTCAGCGTGTCTTCCCCTGCGAGGAAGATGTGCTTGTTGCTCCTTGCTTCTTGGAGACCAAAATACCTGTAGCACTGACCTTGTGTTGCAAGGAGATAAAACTGTGTAATTGCCAGACTGCTGATCCCTTCACTGTCCTTCTGTCACCTCTCACAATGTCCCTTTCAAATGCCCAAACTTGTGTTGCCCTGTATACAGTGTTAGAAGGTATGGATTTGTGTACACTTGTGCTGACCTTTCACCAGCTGCCACCAAAGAGATGGTCCTGTTTCTCCATACCTTGCCTGTACCTGTAAACGCTTGATGCTGTCTTTGCATCTGCTGAAGTAATCAGCATGTTCAGGCTATTACAGATCCATGGAGACGCTGGATTGAAATCAGCATAAACTATAAGGTCCTGACTCCCAAAATGATGGGGAGTGAGCACTCCTCCTCACAGTGTTATCGCAGAGTGACTGCTGGATGGAAAGGGATGGTGTGTCCAGTTACAGCACAGACACATGGCACACATTAAAAAACCCAAAGGTAGATCATCCTCTTCTTGAAAGGAAAACTCTGTTGGGTGAAGAATGTACTGAAAACACCAAGGCTTCCCCTGCACTGCAGTTCAGTCACAGCTTCAGTCCTCAAGATTTGATTCTCTTAATTGCCAATCTTCACATGCCTGCTTAGGCTAAAAAGGGACCTTAGATTGAGATGTACAGGCTGGAAGAATCAGGGATGCTCTGGACCCAAGTAAACTAGGCACAGTCTGCCAGGAGGCATACCAGAAGATGTAATGTCTGCTCTTAGGAGATCTTTAGGTGCATGCAAACAAGGATAGCAAGCTGCACGTCCCATGCTTAAGCCTGTGTCTCACCATGCTATGGATGTTGTGCACTTAGTACAACGGAGTTAAAGTCAGCAGGGTTGCTGAAAATACATAGACTACAAAGCTTGACAGAGTCACTTCGGCTCTCTAGCCTGCAGCCTACCTCATTGTGTTGACACATAACTTAGGCAGGTATACCGTTTGCAAACTCCTGTGGTAGGTCAATATACATCAATGACACTGTATGGGCCTGTACTCCATTTGTAAAAGCATTTCTGCCTGTTTCCAAACACACAGACCAACTGAGCTGCTTTAAATTACTTTTGAGAACCCATGCTCCCTGACTAGAAACCAGTTTTTCACCTCACATAACTTTCACTGAAGACCTTGCACATTTTGCTGTCAACCCCGTGCAATAAAATCACACTTGCTGCCCTTTGTTTGTTGGGGTTTTTTTTTTCTTTTTTTTCCTTTTTTTTTTTTCAGTGAAATACCCATGTGGAAAAATACCAGTGCTGGAGAAAAAAAATGCAATTGCACGAGGGAGAATAGTAGGTGGTCTCATCTGTCCTCCAGGTGAATGTCCGTGGCAAGTGAGTCTTCAGAAATCCTTCATTGCTTTTTTTTTTTTTTTTTCCAATTTTCTTAAAATAATTCTTTTAAATCTATTATGTTAAAAATACATAAAAAGTGCCAGGTCTGGATAACCAAATTCCCTCTTAATCCATAGCCAGGACATCCACCTGTTTCAATCATGCATCTTGGCATTGTTCTGGAGTGCCTGCTTTCATATGACTGGAGTGGTAATACAACCTCCTCTTATCTCCTGACCCCTTAGTCCTTAACCTTATTGCCAGCAAGAATGCTAGCTGCAGCTTGCTGGGATATGTTCTTGGCCATAATAGGCAGGGTCTATACTAGAAGATTGAGAAAATGTCAATGGAAAGTCTCCCCGCTTCTAAATTCTCCAGACAATCAGCACTGTGTTCTCAAACACAGTTGCACAGAGTTGACAAAAAAGAAGCAATATAAAACTTGATTACTGAGATTGATGTCAAGTGCACATTTAATGTAAGAGAGAAATTTGTTTTATGTTGGCAGGCCCTTCTAATACAGAATCAGCAAGAAAAGTGTGGCGGTACGCTGCTTTCCCCAGAGTGGGTGGTCACTGCAGCTCACTGTTTGGAGTATGTCGATCCTGAACAGCTTCGGGTGAGACTGGGTATGTATCTTCCCCTCCTCATGTTATCGAGCTGTGGTTGTGGTGGCAACTTCTCACCCTGACAAACCAGAGTAAATGACAGTAAGTGCAGGTTTTGGTAGAATAAAGGAATTGTCCTTAATAAGTATCAGACTAGAAACCCCCTCTCTCTCCCAACTTCTGAAAAATCCAGGAGCTGCCTGACATGACCTCTGATTAATAACTTCTTCTCCAGGTGAACACGCAATAAATTACGATGAGAAAACTGAGCAAGAAAGTGGAGTTGCCAGGATGATCATTCATGAAGGATACATATATGGACAAGTCAATAACGATATTGCCCTCCTGAACCTGGAAACACCCGTGAATCTCACTGACTACGTGGTGCCAATATGTTTGCCTGAAAAACGGTTTGCAGTGTATGAACTGTCCTCCATCAAGTTCTCCAGAGTGAGCGGATGGGGACGCCTACTAGATGGAGGTGCCACCTCTTCTGTTCTGATGAGAGTTGATTTGCCACGGGTAAAGACACAAGAATGTGAAAAGGAGACCGATTTAAATATTACAGAGAATATGTTCTGTGCAGGAGACCTGACGGGCGTTAAGGACTCCTGCAAGGGAGACAGTGGTGGACCTCATGCTACAAAGTACAAGAACACTTGGTTTCTGACTGGGATTGTCAGCTGGGGAAAGGGCTGTGCTGCTAAAGGCAGCTATGGGGTTTACACAAGGGTATCCAAATATATTGACTGGTTGAAGAAGCACATGGATTAATGATGTTGAACCAGAGCATTTCCAGATCATGTTGTTGCTCCTCAATCCCTCTGTGCCATTTTCCTACTGAAGCATTCCTTTGTTATCTTAGATATGTGACATGTGATAGCCACACCACTATTCATGATTTGAAATGAACCTAATGCCTACTTGAATATATAAAATAACTTACTTATCAGTATCGTTTGTAAACTTGCATGTCTTGTCAAGCAGATGCAGAATGGCCATAATGAATCAGACTCAAGAGTCCCTCTCATTTTGCATCTGCTAAGGGACAGAGATTGAGAGAAAGACTATCAGCAACATGTCAAGCATACTTATGGTCCTTCCTCTGGCTGCCCTCTCCGCTTCTGGTAATCACTGATGTGCAGACTTCCTGAGCCAGAAGTTGCATTAGGCTGAATAGTTATGAATGAACCTGTTGTCCACAAACGTGTGCAATCTCTTTTGAACACATTTATGCTTCTGGCTTTCACAACTTCCTATGCTGATGGGTCCTGTAATGTAATGATGCAATAGCAGAAGAAATAGAAAAAGTGTTTCTTTCAGCTTATGTTAAAGTAGCTTTCTCCAACAGTTGCAGTGGCAACAGGTAGATTTGAGGGGGAGGAACTGTATAAACTCTCCAGGACAAGAAAGCCGGGAAAAGGTTAATTCCACATTTAGAGGTCTGCTATGCAAACTTGATTTTAGTCTTCTTGCATCAAGCATTATTGCAGCAAGGCTGTTATATGCAATAGTTCACCCTATATTTATGAGTGGTGAAGAATACCACTGATTTCATCTTATCTTTGCCTTGGTATTATGCTTGTTAGTACAAAAGAGAGCAAATTAAAGGGAATGTTTGTTTAATTTGCTGTCCAGTGTAATCTAAATTGTACTCTCTGTCCTGAGACCTAAAACCAGAACAGGATAATGGTCTGACCATCTGCAAAACACTGGCCAACGACCATCCTCTAAAGCCCTAATGCATAAATGGTAGAGCCTGAAGAGCTCGTAAAACATCATCAACTATACCATTAAAAAATGTACCTTCTAATCTAAATATGAAGACAGTGGAAAGGCGAGGGAAAGAAAACTAACCAGGAGATTAGAAAACAGTTAAATATCTTGTGCAAAACTTACACTTTGGATTCATTTAAATCAGCTCAATCACAAAAGCTTATCAGCAAGTAGAACACTTACAATTGACTGTACTCTGTTAGTTAGGAGAAAATGTTGAGACTATATGGTCCATATACCATGCAACACTGAACACCCTATAGCCTGCTTTTGGATGTAGAAGAATGGTATACTCTTCATTTAAGCAAATTCCAGAGACCTGAGAAGCAAGAGGTCTTACAGTATTGAAACATACACCGGGGGTTCTCATTACTCCTAAAAGGAAAGCCTATATGCCAGCAGAATATACTCCCAGGGAGGAAGGCGACTAGGAGCAGCAACCAACAAATAAAACATCATTTTCATTGAGATGAGGCACTCAACATTGCAAAATCATCCCTCCAGACCCCTCAGGCTAGAATAGTTTTGGGTTTTTCATGCTTCATAGGATGATTTCTTCTCTACAGCATGCCAGTGTAAATATTGACATTTATGAACAAATCATCATTTTGCAGAAAAAGGGCAAAACGCCGAAAGAAAAGAACCAGTACTTATGGCTGCACAGGCTGACTTTTTCAAAACAAAGCTGGGGTTTAGGTCTGTTTTTAATATAACAGCCTGTTTAAGCAAGGCAAGATGATGGAGGAGAGCCGACGGAAGGCTCTGGAAGCACCAAAGACATGGTCTCGACAGTGCACGGCCACTTCACCAGGGTCAACCGAGGGAAACCCCCAAACAAGGGGAGGTGGAGGCCGGCTCCCGGCCAGCCCCAGGCTAAGGTCACCGGGCCCTGGGTGTGGAAGGCGCGGAGCCAGCAGACTGGGACGTGGGGTGAGGGAGAGGCGGCGGGAGCTGCC
>NW_010298925.1:29118-31087 GCF_000700745.2 Antrostomus carolinensis | reverse complement strand
CAGTGCCCTACTTTAGCTCTTGAATCCAGCTTTGAGTTTAGGAAGCACCAAGCAGAAAGCATCTTGCTCCCACCCTGCGTTTTCAGCACATAAGCAGGAACACCCTGGCCAGCCCCACGTCCTGTGCTCGGGCCCGAGAGATGCTCATCTTCCAGACAGTCATCTTTGCCTCTACAACTTGTTGCCCAATAATTTTGAGGAAATAATGCCCCCCCCCACCAGAGACCAGGGGTTGAATTCAGAGTCCTGGTGTGTTACTGATGCTCTTGTACAACCTTCCTTGATGCTATAATGTCATAATTAGTTTAGGTGTTTATTATTTCAGCTTTAGCAGTAGTTGATAGACATATTCTGGACCAGTCATCAGGGGTGAAATAAGATAGAAGTTCCCATCTCTGTGTAGAAAGCAGAGTCAGTGGCTGTATGTGAGGGGAGTCAACATTTGCAATGATATAAAATTTAGGAAAAACAAAGTACTGCTCTCAAAATACATAAACATTTAGAATCTGTGTATCAAACCACCCGTAGAATTACACTTATTCACTTTCAAAAGACATAGAAAAGATTCCCACATCAATAAGTCAGACTCATGGTAGGAAATACACTCTGGATCGTTAGCTAGCATCATGAAAAGCAGTGTAATTATACAAAAATTACAAGTAGTTTCACTGGAAGAGGTTGATTACTTACATCAAGAGGAAATGATTTCATAATTCCTCTTTTGGATGTTTCCCAGATTTTATGACATTATGGTTTTCATTTAGTTTTAATTGGCAGAGCAGCAGTAAGCAAAGGGAGGAGTACGAAAGGGGCTTTCTCCACGCAATAAAAGTTGTACGCTTGGCCACATATTTGGGGCTGAGCAAGCCTGGATCCAAAATACTCTGACAAGGAAGGCAGGTTTAGATGACAACCTTAAAACCTGCAGCTGCTGTACAAGTTAACAAACTACGTGACAAATGGATGAGAAGTGGCATCTCTGAGCCGTACCAGCTGCTGAATGGTAAGAGACAGTTTTTAACTGCAAACCCTTTACCAAACCTCTAGCCCAGCCCAGTGGGTCAGTGAAATCCCTTCCCTTGAACTCAGCCCTTGCAGTAGCTGGCTCTGTAACACTGCTGCGGTGCTGCTGGGGTGTTTTTATCACAGAATCACTAAGGTTAGAAAAGACCTCTAAGACCATCCAATCCAACCATCAACTCATCACCACCATGCCCACTAAACCATATCCCCGAGTGCTACATCTACACATTTCTTGAACGTCTGCAGGGATGGTGACTCCACCACTGCCCTGGGTAGCCTGTTCCCATGTCTGACCACTCTTTTGGAGATGAAATTTTTCCTAATATCCAACCTGAACCTCCCCTGGTACAACTCAAGGCCATTTCTTCTTGTCCTGTCACTTGTTCCTTGGTTGGACAGACCCACCCCCACCTCTCTCCACCCTCCTTTCAGGGATTTGGACAGAGACAGAAGGTCTCCCCTCAGCCTCCTTTTCTCCAGGCTCAACAACCCCAGTTCCCTCAGCCACTCCTCATAAGACCTGTGCTCCAGACCAGAAAGCCAAATGAAAAAGCACTGGTTGTCATTATGAAGTTCAGAATTGGTGCCTTCTGATACACAACATCCACACATTTTGCTGGGGATAACAATGTTCATATTTTATGGATATTAAAGTATCTGGAGGAATCCTTGGCATTCGTGACTCTACTTGCATTATGACTCCTTTTTTCAAGGGGAGAAGGCAGCAGCAGTGTGAGGACAAGTCGTTGCATGGCAGTCTCAGCTTGATCTCTCAGCAGAGGTGGTGGCTTTTGGTTTGTGATGGTAAATAAAGACTTGTCATCATGATGCACGGGATCCACGAAGAAAACATGAATGGGCAGAAGCATCTCACTGCTACAATTGTCTCCTTGCTCACCAAAGAAAGGTGGTGGATTGGTGGAAAATACAGGAAGTTTTTCAGTTT